>NC_056609.1:18219177-18339177 GCF_018340385.1 Cyprinus carpio | reverse complement strand
CAGCTCAGTCAGACAGGTCAGACACTTCCAGCCAATCACATATTCACACCTTGTCAATTCCTTTGTATTTTTTCAGTTAAAAGCTCTGATTTCTATACAACAATGGCATATAGCTTGGATGATGATATAGATCAAGTATTGTACCTAATAAAATAAAGTACTGAAATTCAAGACATGCTGCTCGCTGCTTCACATACCATATAGGGCCTTTGACGAGGCCTTTATTCCCATTAAAACTCATTGTTTAGATATCACTGTCAGCTCAAGTCACATTGTTTCCTAATACGGACAGTGTCAGGGTTAAACCTTAAAAAAAGGATTGTTTGAAATATAACTTTTATACTCGTTTAAACACCAGAGAAGAGATACAGGATGCCAATGAGTTTCATTGGCTCATTTAGTGTAGCCTGAGGCGCCCTCTACTGGTGCAAAAGCTAAAATCAGCAATTATTATGGCAAAAAATGCTTTAGTAACAATAAAAAGATATTTATTTAAATTACATAAGTGTCATCCGGGCCAAAAGCAGTAGGGAATCATAATTATAATAAGCAATTTCTTTAAAACTCCATCAATTCAGACCATTTGCCAAGACTGTTGGATGTTTTTATTTTTAGTCTTCCTGTTTTACTTAGATTGCTATCTCTTATCAGTTTCCTCTTTTTCTGGGGTCATCCTTGTCTGGTGGATCTATGTATCAGGTCTCTCTCTACCCTGTTTCACTTCTTAAAGTAGCATGTGTCTTCAGTCTGTGGGAGCTGAAACCTCAGGCTGGAAATATGAATGGCAGCATGTTAGCACTGGCAGAAGTTCATTGTGTCAGGTGCAGATCAACCCTGAATTCCTATCAGATGTAATGTAGATAAATGCCTTTGAAGTTGTATCTGATACCCTCTAAAATCTCATATTTTAAGCACTGTCTGTTTATAGTTTAATAAATGGACTGCTGAAAAAAGAAACAAATTCAAAAAGGATGGCAAAAGAAGTTTTTTTGGCACCGCTGTCTGCCAAGCGCCTGGATAATATCTTAAAAGGCCCATCAGAAGATAAATCAGGAAAAGTTGCAAAGCTGTGATAAATCAGCATTTTAAAGAGCTCCGCTGCTCTGTAACAGCTGTTCCACGCTCTGCCCACTGCACCAGCCTCATCCATTCACAACCATAGCCAAAACTAAAAATAAGATTACCGTAACACTTTCTAAATCTGTTTACATGATTTAAAGCATTAGGTATTAAGAAATAACCAACAACAATTATTTTAAAGCATTTACTAATTTAAATTCATGGTAATTTATGCATATACTAATACATTTTAAATTTTTAAGTTGTATAAATCAACATAGTTAATGTATTGCATAAACATGTATTAACAGTATATTGACACTACCATTCAAAAGTTTAGTGTTGGTCAGTTTGTTTTATACTCTCCAAGACTACATTTATTTTTATTTACATTTAAAAATTGCATTTAATTAATTTCGCAATAACCCCCAAATTCAATTCTCTTTTAAAACATATTGTGGACTGCTACAGTCAGAGCATGTGGTTTGGACACAAGCTGAACCTCTTGTGTTGTATTCCGTAGATTAGTGCTGCTGTTTAGCATTAGCATCTTCAGTTATTTTCTGCTCTGACAGTATTTTTCTGTTTCCTCAAATAATATAGGCATGCAAGTCTGTTAATGACAATCCTTGGACATTTTTTTGTCTGTAAATTTTGTCAGAATAAGCCACTGATGGTGGTTTGATAAAAGTGAACACAATGAGTGAAGAGATAAATCTCTCTGCTACATTTTTTACTCAAACAACTGGGATGACAGCACCTCTGTGAGCCACCTCAGTCGTTGACATTTTCAAAGGATCTGTAATCCATCAAAAGGGCCATAAATAGTACAGATGTTGCCCCATGACGTTCAGAAGGAGATGTTACACTCACCAGGGGTGAAGAGCTTTGTATTAGATCGCAATATTTTTCTTTGAGTGAAGAACTCTCCAGTTGTAAGAATAGTACCCAAACTTACTTAACACACACACACACACACACACACACACACACACACACAAACGTGAATATAAAATATAAAACCATGCAAAAATATATATTTTTTTTGTATTAGACCTGCAACAATTCAAAAGAATCCTTCTTTATAATATCATGGTACTGATCTAGTAATCATTAAAAAAAATTGTATTGTAAATCTCTGTAAATCTTTTCTTCCATCCACAGAAGCAGCCAACAAGAAAGCAAAGGGATCCAGTCAGATCCAGCGCAGTCAGGAGACGGGAATGGCAGTGGAGTATCCCCGCAATGTCATGGCTCGCCAAGCCAGTCGAGAGTCCACTGACGGCAGCATGAACAGTTACAGCTCTGAGGGCAAGTTAGTATCTAGAGCCCTTTTTTGCATACAGGAATAAATTATATGTAAAAATATTTGAATGGAAAACAGCTTATTTTAAATAGTAATAATTCCCACAGTGTTACTTTAATATATTTTTAATCAAATAAACACAGCCTTGTGAGCATAACTTCTTAAAAAAAAATGCTGAATGGTAGCATACTGTGTGTATTATGATGTATAATGGAACCCGTCCTAATTTCTGCTATTTTACCCGAAGCTGACCTGCTTCCCAGCTCACACTGTCTTGTCTCTGGTGTTTTTATGCATTCGCTGCAAACCCATCACTAATACATAAGTAGTCTCTCAACAGGCTGTGTGTCATGAGCTTCTCTTCTAGATTTATTTGGAAAAACCATAAGGATAAGCTAATAGAAACAGTCTGATTTACAGAGCTAATGTAATGCTGTGTCCACTACTTTCTCAGCTCCATTTTTGGAGCCAGATGGCAAGCGGTACTCCCCTATAATAATTAAAATATCCATCATCTTCAGAGAGGGGTCTTGGCAGGGTCTGTAGCTCCATAGAGAACGGCAGCCGCTCTTCCCTTTGTGGCTTCAGAGCAGCGTTTGGTCACCATGTCACTTCACAGAGTGTGACTTAAGGCTTATGTCACGTGAACGTGTTTTAAATAGTATGAAATCACACAAGACTGTTCATATGGTAGCACGACATGGGCTGGCACGTCCCTCAGACATTCCTGCTGGAGTTAGGTCATGGAAATTGCACTGGTCTCAAAGGAATTATTGAGTGTATTAAGAGGGGCCTTAACGCAGGACAGGGTTTACATAGGCTTACATAGGCTTATTCATTCTGGATAAGCCTACTTAGCATTCATCCAAATAAACAAATTGTTTTATAGGGTCTTGTTTGTTTTCATATGTTGGTATCTACTCTACTGTACAAAGATTTATTTTTTAATTTCTATTGATTTATGACAAAAAAAGTATTTAAGAATGGCTGAAGATAGCAAGAAATTTACTGTAACTTTTATTTGAATTGCTGCCTTAGAGTTGATATCTAACCATTCATTTGTCTATCTGATAACCTGTGTATGTCTCAGTCTGATCTTCTCAGGGATGAGGTTAGGGGCCGACAGCCAGTTCAGTGACTTCCTAGATGGTCTTGGCCCTGCTCAGCTAGTGGGTAGACAAACACTTGCCACGCCTGCTATGGGTAAGTAAACATCTTCATGTATGTACTGACTAAAATCTGTCTCAGTTGAATTTGATGCCATGGAAAACTTTAAAACACTTTTTTTTTTTTTTTTTTTTTTTTTTTTTATAGGAGATGTTCAGATTGGACTAATGGACAAGAAAGGGCAGCTGGAAGTGGAGGTTATCAGGGCCCGTGGTCTTACATCTAAACCAGGTTCCAAATCGCTGCCGGGTGAGAGAGTGCCAACAATACATACAGTAATCTTAATTAGCAGTGTATAATAGGGAATATCGATCAAGAATTCATTATATGTCTTCTACTCATTATGTAAACACTCTTATTTGTATGAGTAATGAGTAAATTAATCAGTTTTAAGTGCACCAATTTTTTTCTTTTTTTTATGTAAGCATGTAACCATTTATGACCATTCATAAATGGTCAGTAAGATTTTTTTTTTAAATATAGAATTAATACTTTCATACAGCAAGGACGCATTGATCAAAAGGCACTGTAAATACATTTACATCATGTGAAACTGAAAACTAGAATATAAATATATATTGAAATAGAAACAGTTATTTAAAATAGTAATATTTGACAACATTACTATTTTACTATATTTTTTTATCAAATAAATGCACCCTTGGTCAGTATGAGAGACAATTAAAAAAAAAAAATCAAACAGTAGTGTATTTGTAGTTTTTAAAGTGCTTAATGGAAATGTGATTTAAAGTTTATTAATGAAGTGATTACATCCCAAAAACTTGATAATTAATACATTGTACTAATTGTAAATATAATTGCCTGAACAACCGTAGTTAAGCACTACGTCTACTGTTCACAGCTCCCTATGTCAAGGTCTATTTGCTGGAAAACGGAGCGTGCAAAGCCAAAAAGAAAACTAAGATTGCACGGAAAACGCTTGATCCCTTGTATCAGCAATCGCTGCTGTTTGAGGAAAGTCCGCAGGGTAAAGTTCTCCAGGTAGGAAGCGAATTTCATTTGTTTGCTTCCAAAATATGCCTCCAAAGTCCAACATCTGTGTGTACTGACCACCCAATGTGTCTTCAGGTAATAGTCTGGGGAGATTATGGCCGCATGGACCATAAATGTTTCATGGGAGTCGCCCAGATTCTTTTAGAGGAGCTGGATCTTTCTAGCACAGTGATCGGTTGGTACAGACTGTTTCCCCCTTCATCATTGGTCGACCCAACGTTAGCTCCTCTCACTCGTCGCGCTTCCCAGACCTCGCTGGACTCTTCAGGGCCGCCAGGCATCAGGTCCTAGTGAATGGACAGGAAACACACGACCCAGTGGACCAGTGACCCGAGGCAACAATCAGAACTAGATCGGCAGATAAAGAGACAGATGGACAGAATCATGATCAAAGCTTTGCTGAAGCCTGACAATCACTTCTCTTTTTTACTTTTGATCTTTGGGTTGTAGAGATTTCCTTTGATCCACTCTGCTCCTTTACTGCATGTTTTGTGGCTGAGATGACGATTCGGCCCAAATAAAAAAAGAGAAGGAAGGGAGAGGCAGCCGAAACACGATCCCGCTTTGTCTGACAGGAAGCGGAGCCTACAGTGGCGCCGGTAGCCTAGATTGCTCTGGTCAGTCAGCGCATTTATTTTCTCACGTGTTGGTGAGAGTGAGAGGACAGCACTGCCCCTCCTCTATATTGCACTTTCAGGAAGCCCCTCTGCTGACAGACCAGAGGTCGAAGGTTAAAGGTCAAGATTTAGTCTTCTCAGAGAGTTTCCTCTCTGCATCACGGATACTGCATCCTAGGCCCCGCCGTGTGCAGGTCTGGCAAGAACTCAAACTCAGATTGTTTGACTGTGGCGTGTGTGTGTGTGTGCGAGAGTGTGCGTTTGCGTCTAAGAAGGCAGGGAGACGCTTGAGAATCTTTTAAGTCTGTTTACAGCAGTCTCCACTGACTGCTTTGCCTTTTCACGTTAATGTTGATTTGGTAAATAGGCACATTTTGAAGAATGTGAAAACATGCTTCATGTTTTCGGACATTTGTGTCATACGAGTTTCATGGAAGACACAAAACCATTTCTATTCGATTCACCGGGTCTGTAAGAAGCTGCCACTACTATTTAACAGGAAACATTAGCTCACTAACACGTTCGATTTCCAGGTTTCACGCGATCACAAATCATATCTTACAGGCATTTCCAAGCACTTTTAATTCTATTCCGTTTGGTAAAGGACCTGTACATACCGATATTAGAATTTCTACCCGACTAGAGTTTACATTATTTTAATGCAAGCACAAATGCTTGATTTTTGAACAAAAAAAGAGAAAAAGTTCAAGCTTTTGGGGATTAAAAGTAATACAAAAAAGAGGCCGAAATCGGAAGCTTCCTATTTTTAGTAGTTTGTCATCAGTTTAGTTGATTATAAAACCAATCTCACAGATCCCCCCCCCGAGGATCACATTTTGAATGTGACAGTGAGACGTTCCAACAAGGGGAACAGACGCCACCAACGAGGGGAACAGCATGAATCTGGAACTGTTCCAAGTTGCATGCACATTTTGTAAAACAAGACAGATGAGAAAAAAAAGAGGCTACAATAAGTGTGTGTTAGTTCCACAAACTGTAGGCCAGCTTGTATGTTGCATGTACTTGTACAGTTTGCTTGTACTTGATATAAATAGATTATCAAATAAAACGAAGCCATTCATTCCATGTGTGGGCATTTGACCGGGTTCAGCCATACACACAGGCCTTATTTTGGGGCTGAATGTCTATAAGAATTTTTGAATTGTTTGATTTCCTTTTCTTTTTCTTTTTTTTTTAACCCTGAATGGATAAATAAGTGCTGTACTGTAGTACTGAGCAAACACAAGGCCCTATTTTATTGAAGATGTTGGTGTTCACTGTAGTCTGTACTACTGTGGGGCTAAAACTAAGGTAGATAATCTGTATAAAAACTAGAGCTATATGTATATGGAATATAATTATGAAAATCACAATGACTTAGAGATATATCGATATTGAAACAGAGTGTATCAAGTAAACATCACTTACGTACATGCATATATTGTAAATATGAGTCTGCAAAGAAGTTTACTTATATTTACAAAGCGGCCCCATTCAAGTTAATGGATCAGTGCTCTGTCTCTTGGTTCTGCTGAGCGGAAGAAGGGATGCCTCCAAAGTTTTATTTTAGTGATGCCCAATCTGACAAGAGAAATTTGGACCTCTATTGATTTGTTGCATTAGAAAAAATGCTCACGAATCCTCGTTTCAATGAGAAGTTTACTTTATATGTCTGGTTACGGCAGACTTATTTACTTTGTCAGTATTATTCAAGGATACTGATTGTTTACAGTTCGTGTGTTCCACTGAAACAAAATTGAAAGTATTCACTGCAACATTTCTTGTTTGTACAGCAGACGTGGCTCAAATAATGTGTATGTTTTATATTCAAGAGTTCATTTTTATTATTTACAAATAAAAGAGTGTGTGGAAGAAAATTGGTGTATTATATTTTGCTTTTTTAAATACGTGTTACAAGTGTTTTTATTTTTATTTTACATTTATGAGCTATTATAATTTAAAAGGTGTAAGGATATTTGTGTACTAAATAATTTAAAAATTTAAAATTATTATTATTTTTACATTTTCCCATGCCCTCAAACCAAATCAAGGTCTGTCCAGTAGCGTCCTGTCCACCAATGCATCACACTGTAACTAATCATAATCCAATCCCTCCACCACATGGAGACAAATGGCATTACACTGTCCCTTCCTTTTGTTTAGGGTTTATTTTGATTTGTTTATTTATTTATTTTTTATAGTTGTGCAAGGTCACTGTTTAACTATTGCTAAAAATACTACTTCTATCAGTGCTTCAGTTTTCGGAAAAAAGTGACAATAGACTGTATTATGTTTTTATATAACCAGTGAGCAGCTGTTCTTATGCCTAATTCAAGTATGTAGCTGATTGTAATTTAATGTCTGTTCAGGTGAGAAATTAAAGTAGCCATTCTGAAGTCTAGTGGAACGTGGCCTTAAAGAAAGAGGTACTAAATTACTTGTATAATGTTATGTTTTTATTATTAGTAATAATAGATAAGGTGTTACTCCAAAATTTTTTTCAGCGTAAAACTCACTGCTCCTATTGTAATGCTAGTGCACTGGTCAGTAATACAGAACAGGAACCAATATTATTATTAGGCCATAATATTACACAGATGCATCACCACTGAAAATCAAATCGAGCAGAAGCATGTCAGGAAATCATGACGTCATTGCAGAGTTAGTTGGATTGTAATAAAACAGTGCTGTTTTTTCATGAACCAAATCATAAATTTAAAACTGAAAACAAAAACAGACCATGATGCTATACAGAGTGATGAGGCAAGGCAGGTTTATGTATGTACACTATCCAAAAAAAAGGGGGTGGGGTACAAAAGCTGTCACTGGTGTGGAAATCTTCAAAATGTGAATAGTACTTACAAGGGAGCATATTCTGAGATTTTAAAGGCTTCTGAGATTTTACACAAAGGTTATAAATAGACATGACAGAGACAGAAAACGAAGACATGAAAGTGCAAACAATAAAGGCTTTAAAACGTTAAAATAACAAAAGAGCAGGTATAAATAAAATGCATTTTTTCCCTTTCAGAATCAGAATAAAAAATACAGCAAAAGAAAAACAAAGGTAAGAAGGGGAATTTATTTATAAGGGAAGGGGAATGTATTTATATACTACAATAGTGTTATTTTAATATTATTTATATATTTATTGATATTTTGAAGCTTACATTATTTTATATTTCAATTTCCCTTTTAATTTTAGTTTACGTTTTAGTCATTTTTCTTCAATTTAAACTAATTTATTTCAGTTGGTTGCTAAGGCAGTATTTCTGATTTTTAATTTTTTTGATTTTTAATTTTTTTCATGTTTTATTTTTCGAAGTTTTAAATTGCCTATAGGAGCAGGGCACTCTCAATGCCACTGATGTTGTTTTTTTATTATTTTTTATTTTTTGGAGAAAGAAAGGGTCAAGAATATGAGCAGCTGGAAACCAGGTGTGTTTTTGAGAACAGACCTATTTTGGTCCACCATGTACTGCAGACGGCCCACCTGATGCTGAGAATTTGGTAAGTGGACAACACAAGCCGTACCATCATTCAGGTCCAACAATGTGTGAGTGCTTGAATCTGAATGGCTTTAACAGGAAGAAATAAGACAGTAAATTACAAGATGATTTGTTACTGAGATATGTGAGTATAAGGGAAGCGAAGCCAGGAGCAAATTTGGTTTAAACTGACACAAAATATCTGCCATATTTGTACTTTGTTGTAATAACTTGCTACTTTAACATGTTTAAACTGTCTGCAAGTTTAGCAATAAAAGGGAATAATTTGCTGTGATTAAACTATGGTTTTGTACATAATGAACATAAATACAAGACACTATAAATGAAAAAGTAGACATTATGCAACATTTATTTAAAAAATTTCTGTAAAAGAAAAAAAAAAACTCATACGTCATGTGACCTATGTATATTTTAAGTTTTAGTTATTGTAGTGCATCAAGTTTAAACTCTAAATGAAACTAAGGAAAGTTGCTTTAGAACCTTCCTGAAAAAGTTGTTAAAGTTGTAAGAATCAAGACACAGTCAGCAGATAAGGAAATCAAACAAGACAGTAATAAATAGCCTAATATTTTTTTTGAAGCTCAGACATTTTTTCGAAGCTCTGAAATATTTTCACTCATTTATTTTACTCTGTTTCATATAAATTGATTAACTGAGGGCTTACTTTTATCCATTTACTGTATGTCTGAATATAGTAAATCTCCACCTGTAGCTACTTAATAGGGCAGAGTTCTGAGGAGGCACAATCGTTTCCTGTACTCCTCGAATCTATTCTACAGAGTCACGGCAAGGGATCGTTCTATCCGAGTTGTGCGTTTCCAGCCTGAATTAAATGTAATGAGATAAAAAGATAAGTTACCACGAAATAATGGTAAAAATCACGTCTTTCTACTGTATCTCCTTCGCGAGTTGCACGCATGCAAAACAGCGCAACAAGTGCAGTCCAATTAGAGAGCAAATTACTCATAAGAGTATGGGAGAAATTAAGCTTTCCGAAACTTTGAATCAATTGAACCAGTTACGATTCACTCGCTTGAAACGCCATGCGCTAGTGACGCCTGTTGGTCAGTGCGGTGAAAATGCGAAAACTCAGCCCATCGTGCATAAACCTCTTCCTTTTTGTTAAGGAAATCGTTATTGAAATATTGAAAAATTTGGTAACACTTATGACGTAACGAAGCCTGGTTTACTGAAATCACGTGGCAGTTTGATGCGCGCTCAGAATCAATAGTGCAAACCAACTGATTCCAACACTGAATGGACTCACTGAATCAAACAGAGTTGTTACTGAATCTTCTGACGGAACTGCAGGTTATCGTTACTTTTAGTGATCTCCGTTTCGAATTTAATTTTATGAGTTTTATGAACAATCAACTTTAGGCTATAACAAAGTATTAATCTGCTCAAGGTAGCCTATTTGCAATGGTTCGTGTTCTCTCGTGTGAGCAGGTGAATCAGTCAGCGGTGGACTGATCAAACAGGCATTCAGTATATTCAGAAACTCAGTGCTGTTACAGTGCCAGTCAGCTGTTAATGGAAAGTGTCTGTTTTGGGAAATGAAACCAGTGCCGTGCAAAGATTTCAAACATTTTTAAAACAGGGGCTGATTTATGGCCAGTCTTGCAAATATGTAAAAAGCATATCTTGCGCTCCATTCTTCAAATGAATATATTGCTAATATTTGAAGTCTCGTTACTCATTTCTCTTTGCCTTGATCCCGATGGCCATATAATCTTCAAGCTTTTTTTTTTTTTATGACGGGTTATTGGAGAGTTTGTCTGGGTTCTCACTATCCCTCATCACCGTGCCATAGGCCTACTCACATTCTGCAGAAATGTGTTTCAGGTTGATGGATTGGAGGAGGCCTTAACATTTAGAGGCTTTAGTAAACTCTCTGTTAATTCACAGATCTTATGGCCAAACAAAGACTTAGTTTTTACAGTTTAACCTAGCAGTTAAATCAGTTAATCTAATTTGATTGTGATTTCTTATAATTAGTAATATAAACAACTGCAGAGAGCTTGTGATACAATGCTAATATAGGTAGGCCTAAATCATATAATCTACATGGAACCACACTATTAAAACAATAATAGCGTCAGTAATTTTTTTTTTTATTATTATTATTATTTAGGCTTTTAGCTATATTTCACACTTCTATCAATGCTTTGTAAATTAATAGGGTATATTCAAGCCTGTATTAACAGTCTCACACCACTAGAGTGTGTTGTTGTTAGCTGTGAAAGATTCCTTTTTGGAAACCTATCCACACAATAATAATAAAAAAAATATATAGAAATACATTTTTATGGCCTAATAATAATGTCTGAATGACACAAACGTAGTAACAGAAAGCTTACCATCATCAGCAAAATGATTACATTAGGATAAAAATGTCCTGTCCATAAGAGTTCATATAGACATTTTTACCATTCAAATACAGCTGTAAATTTAAACTTTGCTTGTTGTACAACACAATAAATTTCTGTCTTATAATAACTTGCATTGATCCCAAGTTTGCCCTGCCAGTATCACTAGATAAACTCAATAAAATTATAATATTTGTATTGTAAACACAATAGGTGTTCTTGTTCATTTAGCTTCTGCCTTTCTGTTACACTTTTGTTTTTGGTTTTGTTAATTAAAGCATAAATAAACAGGTTTTTGAAAGGAAGGAAAGGTTTTTTTGGATTATTTATTAAAGAGCCTGCTTTATGTATATTTGTTTGTGTGATAGTAAATATTTTGTATCTGTGCTATTGGCACATTAAGCAAAAAGGGCTTGTAAAGGGGAAAAAAATCATTTTCTAATTTCTCATGCATGCGAACCAGTTTATAAAAAGTATTAAACAAGATGCTGATACACGGCCTATTATGTCTGTCCAAGCCTGATATGACCTGAAGCATAATGCTGTAACCATATTTGCTGATTTATTAATGATTATTCATTTAGATATTTTGATCATGTAGAAAGTTTGCTCACATGGAAGCACATTATAATGACAGACAGTATTAGATTGTAACACTTCAATGTAAGGTTCCATTGATAATGTTATTCTGGAAGATTTCCCTGAATTACAAAGACAATCAGTGAAGCGCTGAACAGCTGCGTTTGGCATCTTACTTTCTTTCTTTGGTTTATTTATTTATTTATTTATTTTTTTACACACACACACACACACACACACACACACACACAATCAGTTTTATTGACAGTCTCATTCATCTAATGCTTTTGCACTCTTGTATATTATTCAGCATTTCAGTCTCACAGTCTGACATATTATGCTTTGTGCCTTGATCTGTTCAGTGTATTTTAAAGTGCATTATTGGCATTACAACTTATTGTTATTTTTAATGCCAAAAGTATTTGAATTAGCATTGTATAATAAAAAAGAGTGGGAGAACAACGCATGTAAAAGGACACCTGAAAAAAGAGTCAAGAAAAAACATTTTTAAGAATGCTAGCTAGAATAATCTAAACATTTAAATATGTAGAATATAATTAAATAACGTTTACATCATTAAACATCCATATTACCTGCTAATTAAACTGTTTGCCGCTTACCGGCGTATGCATGTTATTTTTATTCGGATCACGTGATTTGTCTGGCAGCGTGATTGCCGCGGATCAGAAGCGTTTTCAGTTGAGCCCTGTTTTGAAACCCAGAAAGACTCAGTTATGCGCTTACGTTTATTTGTTTGGTGTTTCTATAAAGTGTAGCCTATATTGAGCGGAATCTTTTCTGCCACCACAGTGAGTAGAGAACTGTTATTAGTTGTAATTCAAACACTTTTGTAAGTCGATTCAAGACGATGTGTGCACAGCGTTGTTATGGTAAAAGTTAAATGTTTCTATCAATGATGACAAAGATCCCCTGGCTTAAATAGCTTTGTTTAACTATATTTTTGAAGGAGAATGTCAGCCGTGTCTTCAGAAACATACGTTTTATGGTAATAAAATTAAACTCGAAACTAAAAAAAAAAAACGCGAGTCAGCGAATTATGCGGTTGTTTTACCCTCTTGATCAAAATAAATAGGCTATTTAATTAAGCTCGAACCCTCACCCCAACAGCATAGCCTATGTTTTAACCGCTTAAACATTTCAGGATGGAGCCACAAAAGTTGGATTACACTTGAGAGCACATGTTAGTCATAAGCCAAATATTTCTATATGGCAAGTAGCCTATAATGCTATTCTAAGTTGGGTAATTGAAGCGACAAAATATAATTTCAATTGCTCAATCAATCTTAATTGACCCCAAACACACTTCGATTTTAATAAAAAGAAAATTTAGATTACATTTAGTGCACTAAATAAGCTCGAGAATATAAGTATAATTGCAAGAGTTGCTAAGGTGGTAACCATAGCAACAGTAAGTCGCGCAAGCGTAAACATAACTCTCATTCTTTATCATCCTTCTACTGTAGCCTATGTATCGCAAGTATATCATGAAAAGTTTTATATTGAGGTATTTTAGATTGACCTCAACAAATAGCGGTTCGAAAATTAGCCTGTACAAAATGTAACATATAGCCTACTGACAGAAACGTTTTTTTTTTGTTTGTTTTTTTTTTTTTTAATTACCCGCTTAATTGAAAGTAGCCTAATTCGCGTGCTGAAGCGCACGCTTCATAAAATTCATAATTTGCTTGTATTGTAGGTGTTTAAGTCCTACATTATATCTTGTCAGGACATCTGAACTAGAATACAGTAGCCAATGGTTTACAGTAGCCCAGAGAAAGAGAGAGAGAGAGAGACCGAGAGCGCGCGCGGGTGATGCCCTCCCCTAGCCAGATCTCCTCCACTGAGATGGTGACGCTCCTTCAAAACTCCAGTCACACGGCGGCGGGAGCAGATTGCTTGAGTCATCTGAAGGTTCACAACTTTACCAGATCTCTCATAGCTTATCTGCCAATGAGCTTGATGCCTGCACTTGTCAGTAGGTGATCCTGTTATATATAACCTTAAAGAAAAGATAAAACGAGAAGAAGAACAATAAAGCACCCAATGTTTTTACACAGGGAACTGTGAAGCTCGTGTACAGTCTCTTTATATGTGCGCACCGCTGGTGCCAGACGCGCGTTTCCAGCCCGCGCTGGTGATGCGATGCCCCGCAACCACAGCGGCGATGAGGGCGGCACTGGTCTCTGGATGAAGACCTCGCAGCACTATGGCATGAAAGATGTTGAAGCCGGTCGTGGGACGATGAACAGCGCGACCAAGACAGTCGACAGCCTGCTGTCGGCGCCGGCCACAACAGGTGCAGGAGGCTCGGAGAACCAGAGGAGAAAGCAGGGCGCCCGGCTGAGCTTGCTGGGGAAACCGCTCGCCTACAGCGCGCAGAGCGGCCGGAGAAACGCGCGCTACAGGAAGCTCCAGAACTACCTCTACAATGTCCTGGAGAGACCGCGAGCCTGGGCATTCGTTTACCATGCTTTTGTGTAAGTAAAAATGTTCTTACTCTTTTTATTGATTAGGCTACATCATGTATGCCCACAACTGGAGTTCACCTGTTACTTGACATTTATGACATTTGCCACTTTGTTTTGAACTTTACTTGACATTTATTCACTTTGTTTTAAAGGTCTCCTTTTCTTTCGAGGAATTAATCCTCATTGTGTTTTAAATAATTAGCATTTGCATGTCTAAATGTTTTATGAAAGGAATATAGGGATGTAGAAAATTGCAATCTGCTGTACAGTGTTTTCGTATAATAGTTCATATTCCAGTCTCTAGTTATTAAATTTACTGCTTATGATCAAAATGTTGATGCAGTATTTACAATATTTGTTTTTTTTTAACTCATGTTTGATGCCATATTCAGAGTTAAAATAAATAAATAAATATGGTAATAATTAATTCTGGATTTTAAGAAATGGCTCTATTTACAGTAGTAAAAGATTTTTGTTCATTGGCTTATTATCAAGCAGTGGCCTTTGATAGACTCGGCTGTTTGTCTTTTAAGCGCACCAATAAGATCTCAGAGGGTTTGCGTTATGGTGTGTATTTGCCATTACTGTTACTGGGAAATTTATGATAATGGCTTTCCAGAGATTTTCTGTAAGCTCCCTGAAAGAGATGCTCTTTATATGACCCCAGTTTAAAGGGATTGCATGTACTCTGACACAGTTTTTATGTTCAGATTGGTTGCGTCTGTTGACATTGGGAGCGTTTGTGCAAGGAGGAAGCCGAGCTGTTGGATGGTTAGACTGGAGCACTGCTCTATGCTTCAAGACAGGATGTTTTTATTTTATTTGTGCTGAGAGGACAGCTGAGTTCAGGAAGGTTAAGTTGTTACATCTGCAACGACACATTGTCCCACACTAGTCAGAAACATCACAGAAACAGCACACTTGGACGGGGCTCATGCTTGAATATGCTATCAGTAGGGGAAAAAATCAACAGAGGAAGGAAGTGGATTTGCTACTTGGTTGTTATCAGTAATTTGTTTTTGACGAGCTTTAAAACATATTTATTAAGCATTTGTAGCCACTGATTTATATGCAAATTCCATAATTTCCATAATTATAAGTGCAAAAGTCAAACTCAGATTGTGTGTGTGCCCATAAAAGGAAGAAACATGGTGAGAGGTTTCCTCATGATAAATAAGTTACTAAAGAAAATCTTAATCTTTTGAGACTATTGGTTTCAAAAGGCTGTGTGAAAGAAGACATGGGGGAGTGTTTGAAGACACTGAACAATCAATCACAACCACAATCTGTGCCCTGAGCAAACCATATGCTGCATCTGCTGTTTCCGTCATGTACTCATATCCTTTGTAATAAATAGAGTCTACTATGTAGCACATTGTTAACATTATTAGCACATTTGTCTCTTGTGCCAGTATGCTTGAGGGTCAGATGTACAGTAGGAGCATATGTCTCATATGAACAAATGCCTGATTAATTTCATTATTAATTATGAAGATGCCATTTAGAACTTGAGCTTGATATCATTGAAATATGAAATAGCTTGTATGTGATGAACGAGGACATTAAATGTCACACTTACTGTTGCTTGATAATTTATTGCTATAAGAAATATTTAAGAATTCAAAAAATATGCCATTTAATTAAAATAGCAAGCTATAAACAAATAATTAAAAAACACAGAAATAACATTATTGAGATTTGAGTGTGATTCTTTTACTATTGTGTGTAATACAACCTATATCTATATTTGTAACCTACAGTATAGGTAGTTTTTAATGATTAATGTGATTTTCAGTTGTTTCAATTACTTTCATGAAATGATTAGATACTGGAATGTCTGAAATGATCTAACCATGTTTTCTGTGTGTTGGGTAATCAAATTATACAATTCTACTTTTTCTGAGTTTTTCAGCAAGGCACCCCAACCTATGTACAGTATTCTAGCATCCAACGTAGTGCTATACTGTACCACGTGTGAGACTATAACGCACCAGCTTTTTGTTAAGATGACTTTCTGTTCAACTGGTTCTTTAAATGGAAAGTATTTTCAGTGGCCATATCAATGACTCACAGTTGTCTGCTCACCCAGCAAATGTTTTTTTTTTTTATTTCACAGTGCATCAAAGCAAGCTCATTTTTCTCTGTGATGAGCAGATAGCAAAACCACAGCTGAGCGCATTTCACTAAGGTTAAAGATTTCGTGCCACACCTCCATGTCAATATCAACAAAATATTTTTATCACCTGGGCTAATGCTAAACATAACCCTCTCTGATAATCATATTTGACACTCAGATAATATAATGAGGGGATTTTTCTACTTACCTTAAACAAACCTCCCTGTATTCTTTCTGTATATGCATTAATACCGGTTTCACCAAAAACGTTATGCTGCCATCATGAACACTTACATTATTAAAGACACATTCAGTTTCCATTATCCCCTCAGAAATCACATGCATTCTTTAAGACTGAAAAAGGAAATTGCACATTAGGTGAACACTGCCATAGTCATCTGTGTACGTCATGCCATAGTCACATTCAAGCCCTCTTTATATGACTGAGAATTCATCTGGTTTGAGGTAGAAGTTCAACGAGTTCCCCATTCACATTTCCTAACTGTGTTCCATTTCATGGTTTAGAAAACTGCATGTTGTACTTAGATGGCTCAGATTGACTTAATTCTGAGTTATTACCACACGTTGACCGATGGCTTTTAAATTGTAACAAAATATTTCAAAGTTGCCACCTGTAATGGTCTCATGCCTCCTCTGTGACACAGAGAGCAATAAAGGGACTCTTGTTCTCTGAGCACTCAGGAAGGTGCTCTAGTTTGCCACTGACCCGGGTAGACAGGTAGAATGTGATATATACAAGAGTCAGCCAGCTAACATTAGAGATTTTTCTACTTAAGATTTAATCTTTTTCCTTACACTTTCCTTACACTGGAATTCGGGAGGGGGATTAGGAGATGTCAGTCTTTAGTTTCATATTTGCCTTTTAATGCAAAGTAGTGTAAATTTACTTAATCAGTACTGACATTAAATACCAATTTCCCAGCACATCTGATTGCATAATAAAGTTTTTTTTAGAGTACGATCATTTGTGTTATGCAACAGTTAGTTCAGGTCCTATAATTTGATTGGCCAAGCTTTTCACACTTTGTATGACTCTTTAAAACCTGGATTTGTGAGAGACGAAACAAAGAAAGGTGATGTTATTCTTGAGCTTTATACACTGTAATTTCATTTAGAATTAACACACCTGTTTGATGAGAAAGACTATTGATGCACTTGCCACCAAGGCCGGCCAAATCTCTTTCACTCCCACCGTTATTGTAATCGAAGACGCAAGCTGCTATTAATCATGGTTGGAAGGTATATGGAAACAGAGTTGGCTCCCGTTTAATGGAAAAAGGTTTTAGACAATCTCAACCAGGTTACAGATCTTGAAAAAGTGCAAAGAGGAGGCAATAAACAGCGTGTCATGCCTGTGTTCCAGTGGGAGTATGAATGATAGGGGGAAAGGCTTTTAAAAAGGACACTGTTTGATCACGTCAGGGGCGCCTGACACAAGACAGACCTCTAGGAAGAGCTGCTGTCCTCAGACGGGGCACTGTATGAGCATGTTGAGTTGCCAGCTGTGCTGAGAGAAAAGCAGCGTGGAACATGGATCAAAGCATTTGGACATTTCTGTCCTACTGTTTGTCATCACTAACAATGAACTAATCTAACATTAAAACCTTCTGTCCTTTGAAAGAAAGGAGTTTTCTGCTTCTTAAATTTTCACAGAACCTGAAGTAGTTTAAAAACACTATTTCTGAAATGTGTTAACAAACCCACACAGAATAGCGTTCTCTACAGTTCAAAGGTTTGGTGTTGGTACAGTTTTTTGATTTAGCTGCTCCTGAACATACTTTTGGAACTTCATTTAAATTAACGTTTCTTTATTCAGCGCATAATGTATGAAAAAAGGCTGCATATTCTGATTGGGCCAGCCTAATAGGACAGCCACTGCTGCTAGGAACTTTCAATAAAATTAATGTTGGCATTAAGTTTAATAACAGGGGGACCATTAGCCAGTAACAGTTTCTCAAGGCGACAGTACTACTGTACTTTGTCGCTGTAATTGTTTCTCATGATATAGATGATGAATCAATAGAAAGCCTCATTTGCTACAGTTAACACAAGGACTTTGTGATTCCGTTCTGCTGATTTCATCATTTTTACCAAGTGGTGTGTAGTAAAACATCAAAAAGTGGTCTTATATTAGTTGCCCTTGCTGACAGGAGGGCTGATTGATGGAGGCAGCCGTCTTCTCTTAATAGCAAACCCTGCAACATAAGTAGTCTGTGTGGCCGGGCATAACCCAGAGGGGCTTCCCTGCCCAGAAGCGCCCAGGCAAACTGGGCTGAAGAGTAATTGGCTTCCCCAGAAATGCATGTGGGTCTTCCATTGCTCACTGTTCTTTGTCTTTGATCTTGCCTGTCAGCATGAAGGGGTTTCCCTGATAACACAGCATTTGGGTATATGAAGACAGGTGTGCACTGGATTCTGATTTGGCAGCTCTCTGTCTGGTTTCAATTGATTACAACAGCTTATGAATTATAACTGTTAGTCAGCATTTTCCTTAGGGTTTTATGAATAATTTCTCCAGTTTACTTCCCACGCACATGAGGATAAAGTAATCTCTATCTGCATCTGAATTGACGTACTTTAAGTGTACAGTGTGTTTTGAATTTGTCATCTTGATTCTTTAGGTATGCAGATGTATAGTGGGACTGCATTCTTGTACGCATTACATCCATCATGCTGTCTTTGACCTTTGACCTGTTCTTTGATCTATGATGCACTAACAACAACTGTGACAATAATTGACTCAGATGTTAAGTACAATTTAAGGAACAACTTTCTTGGTTCCTATAGGACTTAAAATTGAAAAGCCCGTCACATCAGCTTTATTATATATATATTATTTATTTAAAACATATATTTTTGAATATAGCTCAATCAGGTGTTTTTGTTTATGCATATTTGGACATACAACTCATTTAACATACTCATAAACATACCATTCAAATGTTTGGGGTCAGTAATCTGAACATTAATACTTTAAAGGAAGGCTGTATTAAATTGATAAAAAAAACCTTTTAAAAGTCTTTAGTTTTATAATATTTATAAAAGAAAGATACAGCTTTACAATTCTCTCCGGAAAAAGCTGAGCTCCTGGAGGCGCGCCGTGGGCGGAGCTAAAGAGTGACAAGCACTTGAGCGCCGAATGCCAACAAAACAAATATCTGATGCTGTTTCACTTACCGTCTGCAGTTCTGAATCATGGGGATCTTTTATAGCTGGGACTGCTCCATCTATCGATGTGCAAATCCAACGTCGAACTGGGCCTTGTTTATAAAACGTTCGTCAACAAACTCCGCTGCTGTCCTGGAAAAACCAACTGTATCCACTGTTTACATAACGCTGGGTTCTTTAGGAAGCTGAACAAAGTTATCTTTCCCTTACAAACAAAAACACACTTCTTTGGAGACATTCTTCCTGAGCAAGTCCCGTGCAGTGATGCCGCCGGATGAAGCTCATTAGTTGATGGGCGCAATCTTGCTCTCACTCTGGTCGATGCGTGCGCTGGCCCATTTTTTTCGGGGAGAAATGCCCATATAAGTAGTTCCACCCTCGTCTACGTCATGAAGTGCCACAATCGGAAAAAAAACTCTCCGAAACTTGTACAAACCCAGAAGTAAGATTTTTGGCACAGAAATAATGAGTCATACATCCAGATTGTTTTTTGAAACTTTGTCCATGCTTAGCATGAGAATCCAACTCTTTAACAGTGTGAACAACTCTGAATGCATGAAACAGCATTGTACCCCCCACCTTTAAACAAAATATGTGTTTACACACTTTCTGCTCTATTTGGTTGGTTACCTAGGACCATTAACACAAGACCATCCATCTTAAAAATGATAAAAATGACCTGTGGTCACTGTTTCTCCTGGATGAATGGGAATCTCAATATTTGTGTACTACATGTTGTGCCAGTAATTGAATTTAGCCTTCAGTACATTAAGTGTTAATGGGCCATGATTGCATTTGATTTGTTGTACCTGCTGATAAAGAACAATATAATATTTAGCTTACTGGAGTGTATGTAACTGTTGAATCAAATGTCAAAATCTCTTGGTGTTGCTGTAGCAAGCTGGAAGGAAATTAAAAAGCCATCTCAGCATCATGCACAATGCCTCTTGAATTGGAGTTAAAAGATTCTGCTTTTGTTGTGGCAATATTGCATGTACCTCCTTTGAACGGATGCAATAGTGGCGTCTTTGCACATGTGTTCGTGGCTAATGAAATACATTTAACTATGCTAATTTTTCCATATGTCATCAGACACATGAGAAATGACTCATTAAAGCTGCGTCTTGTTCTCATGGGTGACTCATTAGAGCTGCATCTTGTTCTCGTGGGTGATCCATTTGGATTGTGCTTTTGGATAATATGAGGCAGCTGAATCTGAATTGACCTATCGGTAAGCCCCGCCCCTCTTAGTTACTGTTGCTCCCTCAGACAAACAAATGGAGTTGCTCACTGTCTTACAGTGACAGCTGTCAGTGTGAAAACCTTGTCAAGATGTTTTTGAACAATTTTGAACACAGAAGGACCACCATTCTAGTGGAAATTAAATATGCCGTGGAGGTATATATATAAAAGATTTTAAAATAAATATGGTGGTTAACTGGAAGCAGGGTTTATAGAAGTCTCATGTTACGGCCATCACAATCGCGGATGACAACGTGCAGGATCAACACTGTTCATGTATCGCAGGATATGATTAAATTAATTTACATTTAACAAGTTTAATATGGAGACACACTGAAATGTAGACCGTTTATGTGTTTTTGACCTACACTGGTCATGACGTGAGAACAGTTCGCTATTTAGGTTTGTATGTTAGCATGGACTCATTAACTTTAACGTTGTGTGGTTTTTTAGATATTTAGGTTTGTGTGTTAAAAGATGACATTAAAGTTCTGCTTGAGAAGATGAAAATTGTAACTTAATGAGAGTATGACAACCAGAAAATGAACGTTTTCTTTTTCATTGGAATCAGAGTTGAATGCTAACAGACATTTTGCTCTGTTTTGTTTGGGTTCGGGAAATAGAATAAAATAAATTATTTTGCCTATCCTCTCAGGATACCTTGAATCAGTGTTACAAGTACCACAGGAACATTGTTTTTCCATTTTTTAGGATAAACACCATCAAACCGATGCGAGCTTCGGGTCTTTCAATGTTTCTCTATAGCGCTGAAACCTAAAGATGTCCGACTTCCGCTCCTCGTGCAACTGATACTTGACTACCATTGGCTCATCTGCATTTGAGGGGAGGGGCTTACCAATAGGTCAAATAGATGGCATCGTTCTGAAAGATCAGATAAGTTTTGGAGCTGTGTTCCTGTCTCACTCGCCACTATCTTGTAAATGAAAGTCAAAAGCCCAAATATAAATTCATAAAATAATTAGATAAGTTTTAGGGCAGTGGTGTGTTTAACCAAATGGTTCATTAGAGCAAAACTAAAACCTTAGAGGACTTACCCTAAATGTCATGGAGATGTTGGCAGTCACTCCCAGGCTTGTTCTTTAGAAGTTCCTTGCTTGATCTAGTTCAATGACAGAGAAGGTCAACGTGTGAAGTAATCCCCTCTGAACCCTGATAACTGCCTACTCCAATTTGGAAGGAGATTGTGTTTACTCCTACTGTTTACACAAAATATTTCCCTTTAATTGACAATTCAGCCTTGTCAATAAAGCAGCCTTAGAGAGCTGAAAGATTATGTACTCCTTATTTAGTTCTCTTTTCATAGGTCAGTCAATGTTGGGTTACTAGTCCAGCTCACTATTTTTTTAAACAGTCTTAAGAGAGTAGGTGGTCATTTTTCCATGGCAACCAATGTCCAAGCTAGAGGCCAGAGATTTTATTACTGTGTGAAATAAAAAGCATGCTGTGTTTTGAGCCTGAAGGCTAAAATTTAGGAGTACTTCACTAAATAAATATGACTGAAGGAGCCTAATGTAAAACTATATGTCTTCCTTCCTATATGACTCATCTCAAGGCTCTGGAGGAACTTATTTGTTAGTTCTTACATATTTGTTTGGTTTTCTGGAGTGTATATTTTTATTTCTGGTTCCTTGAGGTTATTATACAATCTGATTTACATGGACAGGTAAGTTGGTGTGTATTCATTTAAAAGTTCACAGAGATTGCAGGTTTTGGATTTTGGATTACATCAGTCCTCACACAGCACGCCCTTCACTCACTTACCTTCTGAAGCATATTGCAGTCAAAAATGTAATTTGCTTCCATGCAGTATTTGACATCAAAGATTCAAAGGTAATCTAATATCCAATCAGACTGTCTGACTGCCATAAGCAACTTCCAAGAGTCATTGTGCAGAGCTTTTTATCTATCAGAACAAGTTACTGAGCATAACTACATATTATGCTTTAAAATATGGTTTGAGTTATATTTGTGAAATGATTGGTACTTAGTACATTTGGAAGGACAGAAATTCAAATATTCTTAAATTTTTCACTATTTTCCTCAGTGATGTCTGCACAACCGATTTTAGAAACATGGCACTCTGTTATTGTTGTATTGTCAATTTTACATTTACCCATGCTAAATTGGCAGGCAAGCACAAACTAAACTGTGGTTTGACATTTTACATGTCCGTCAAATGCTCTCTTTCCATAAGAGTGGGCTAGAAGTTGCAATGTGGACCAGATTTTCAGCGGATAATAAAAACATGGCAGTATATTGGGGTCAGTAAGATTATTTTAATTAATTTTTTTGATGGAAGTTTTTTATGCTCACCAAGATGGCAATTACTTAAATACAGTAAAAACAGTAATATTGTGAAAAAATACTGCAGTTAAAATAATTTTAATAATACAAAATATTCCTGTGATGGCAAACCTGAATTTTCAGTGTCACATGATCCATGAGAAATCATTCTAATATGCCGAATTGGTGCTGAAGTAACATATTATTGTTGAAAACAGCTGTGTGGCTTAATATTTTTTCTGGAATCTTTGAAAAGAAAGTTCAAAAGAACAGCGTTTATTTAAAATAAAACCTTATGTAACTTTATAAATATCTTTACTGACTACAAACTTTTGAATGTTAAAAAAAGAGGAGCAGATACTAAAATGAACAAGTTGTGCATATAGTCTAAAGTAGCTTTTTGGAGAGTTTGAGTTTAATTTTTAGGCCCTATGAGTGGAGTGTCCATGCTAGAACTCCCACATTAACATGCTAACAGCTCTCATACTGCGGCTCTCAGATCTGAACGACAAGACAAAAACAATAAAACCCATTACAAACGAGCCATTGGTTGCATCCAGTGGGGACATAATTACAGATTTTAATGACTTATACTGTGTTTTTACGTGCTGCGTTGCATCGCGCCGCATAAACATAAAACCATGTCTGCATTTGTGATTGGAGAAACGACAAACAAAAAGCACTATTCTACACCAGTGGTTCTCAATTCCAGCCCTCGCACCCCCAGCTCTGCATATTTTGCATGTCTCTCTTTGTTAACACACTCGATTCAGATAATCAGCTCGCTAGAAGTGAGCTCCGTGCATGAACTGTGTTCCCATTGACATGGTCCCTACACAGTTTTCACTGCTCCCTACTCCCTGAGCAGTGGAAATCTGTTGAAGTTGACCTCACTTCGGAACATTCATTCATGGATTTGTGCTGCTCAACGTCTTCACACAGGGACAAGTGTGACATCATATACCTCTGTGAATAAATACAATTTAAATTCACGTCTCGCACACTTTAATGCACTTTGAATGGAATCATGGCGCAATATCCTGTGATGTCCACTTCGCAGGGCACTTACTGTACGTTCGAATAGAACAAACATCAGAAGCCATAAGAGAAACATACAAAATGTGCAGAGCAGGGGACAAGGAATGGCATTGAGAACTGCTACTCTACACTGCTCAAAACTCGCATTTGAATCATCAGTGGCAAATTCTTTGCATATGTAAACATACTTATAGACTGTGAGTCAGAAGCGCCGGCATTGTAGTCTTTTCACCTAGGATCAGGAAACAGTCCTCCATAAAATGCATCGCACACATCTGAATATTTGTGTTGAACTGTTCTGGAACAGTCTTGTAAATACAACTTAACCACTGATTTCTAGTTGTGTCCTCTTTTGGAAGGCCAAACAAAGTATTTTCGCTTTCACAACGAAACAGCATCTCCACGACATTGGGCCAGCGACAACAGCGAGAATCAAAGTTACGCCTTCTGTCTTTGCGTGAATGTTTGGGCGGTGTTATGCAAATCTTCCCACATTGTGACATAGACATGTGGGGGCGTGTTTAAACAAGGCGTTTTAGGAGGGTGTGGATGAGTCTTAACTTTTATAAAGAATATCTCATTGGGTTTGAGACTTTAGTCTTTGCAACTGTAGGGATCTTATCTATTCACGAACAGCTTGCAACACTCCAAAGAGAAAGGAAAACTTGAAATTGCATTATATGACCCCTTTAAGCTGATAATCTCATACGCCACAGGCCAAACAAAACCAACTCATATTTGTCTTCTGAAAACGTGGAAGGTTGGAACGACCAAATTCCTTATACGATAAGATGTGACCTCTCTAGCAAAACTCTGATACTCCCTTACAGCCTCTTTTCTGGAGTTTGGTCAGAGATATAACCAACATCACAGCTCCCAGTAAATCTACGAAATAACAGCAGCACAAACTGTTACAGACATATACATTTTCCATTTGTGCAAATTTCACTGTAGCCATTGTGCAGGTTGTTCACCAATGAGTAAAAGATGTATCTGTGTTCTGTCAGAAAATGAGCCCATTGCTATTGCACCTGGAAGGCACTTCTGTCTTGACAACCCAAGCCCATGTCTTCTTTGCAATTAAAATAATAGTAATTAATAATTTGTTACATTTATATAGCGCTTTTCTGGGTACTCAAAGCGCTTTACATGAAAGGCGGGGGGGATCTCCTCAACCACCACCAGTGTTCAGCATCCACCTGGATAATGCGACAGAACGCCCACCACACACTAGCTTATTGGTGGAGAGGAGAGAGAGTGATGAAGCTAATCAGTGTATGGGGATGATTAGGAGTCCATTTTACAATATAGTGTCCCTGTCACTATACTGGGGCGTTAGGACCCACACAGACTGCAGGGTGAGCAGTAACCTAGTTTTCCCAGGAGGTCTCCCACCCAGGTACTGACCAGGCTTAACCCTGCTTAGTTCAGTGGGCAAACAGTCTTGGGCTACAGGGTGATATGGCTGCTGGCAAAATGAAAATATGAAAAATGAAAATAATAAATTAATTTAATAAAAAAAAATTATGCAGTTGATTGACAGTCCTAGTATAAAGACAATATATAGACCCTAAATTAATAATTGTTTGGATAAACAAAAGGAGACATACATATTTTTTTCTTCCAAAAGATGCATTAGATCAACATCACAGCGGGAAATAATATAAACACAATGCTTTCTGTTTGCTTTATAACCTTCATGGAAGATCTGAGAGGTTTTTTACATGAAATTTAAACATACAAAAGGCAAGGCTTTTAAACTAGATTGCTTTTATTTTCTTCCAAGGTTCAGTCTAGAGAAGAGCCTTTTCCATTGTGTGGTCAAAGAAAGCCTGATACCTGATATATGAAGTTTGAGTAGCTGCTTTCTCGAAAACAGCTTCATCCCAGGCAGGGGGACTAGCAGTGTTGACAAAACCTGACAGCTGTTTGTTGTAGTGACAACAGTGTCCTCACTTGTGCACGTATGCTTGAGAGTTGTTTGTTGGCCCCATAGGGCAAAAGCTGTTAAATGTCAGAAGTGTACAGTATCCTACTGTACATACATATATATATACACCAGAGAGTCAGTAGATGCTAGTTAAACTCCAGTCCGATCAATTGAATGCTCTTTCAGTGATGCTTTTAATCTTGGCTCTTAGTTATTTTGCACTCTCCCAGCCACATTGTAAAATTGCGTTTTGGAGATTTGCATTTTGAGGCACTCCATATCTGTTTTCTGCATCTTGCTGGGCCTGGGTACTCTCATTGTACCACAGGAACTTCACATTCCTTTTGCTGTTTGTGTTGGGACAGCGTTAGGTTCTGCAAGGAGCTCGCCATGCACACAAATCCTTATTTGTGGTTTCCAGTCCCAGTGATTGACAGACCACCCTGTCCACAGTGCAAGCCTTCAGTTAAGGACACAGTCATGACCCCAGGCCTGATTCCAGTTCCCGGTGCAAGGCAGTGAGTTTCCATGAGGAAAACACAAATTAAACTTTTTGAAAATAGTCAAAACTTTCGACTGTAGGCTTGAAAGAAATGCAAAATGACAAAGTGAAGGGGTATTTGGATGAGATTCGATGTTTGAGTTACAGCAAACTGTTTGCGGGCTTTCTTGTGCATCATCTTTAGAATAGGCTTCCTTCTGGGACACAGTGTACGGCGTATGTTCTGAGCACTGATAGGCTGACCCCCCACCCCATCAACCTCTGCAGCAATGCTGGCAGAAATCATACGTCTATTTTCCAAACACAGCCTCTGAGTATGACGCTGAGCACGTGCACTCAACTTCTTTGGTCGACCACGGCGAGGCCTGTTCTGAGTGGAACCTGTCCTGTTAAACCGCTGTATGGTCTTGGCCACTGTGCTGCAGCTCAGTTTCAGGGTCTTGGCAATCTTCTTATAGCCTACGCCATCTTTATGTAGAGCAACAATTCTATTTTTCAGATCCTCAGAGAGTTCTTTGC
Source organism: Cyprinus carpio (assembly GCF_018340385.1). Lineage (NCBI taxonomy): Eukaryota > Metazoa > Chordata > Actinopteri > Cypriniformes > Cyprinidae > Cyprinus > Cyprinus carpio. Next base: position 18,312,228 of record NC_056609.1, on the reverse strand, counting down.
CATGAGGTTCCATGTTGAATTTCCAGTGACCAGTATGAGAGAGTGAGAGCGATAACACCAAATTTAACACACCTGCTCCCCATTCACACCTGAGACACCGGGGAGAGAAAATGGCTAATTGGGCCCAATTTGGACATTTTCACTTAGGGGTGTACTCATTTTTGTGGCCACTTTTGTGTTGTCACATGAAAAGATATAATAAAATATTTACAAAAATGTGAGGGGTGTACTTGCTTCTGTGAGATAATGTATATAGATATTAGAAAAATCCTTTGAAATCCTTTCCAAACAACATTCAATGCAGAATCATTCTTATTTTTCAAAAGACATATTTCATGTAAAATCAACATCAAAGCAGAACATAAAACAAAACAAAAAACAAAACAACAACAAAAAAAAAATCTGATGATAATGATATTAGCGTATATTCTATTTATAATTCTGTATATTCTAAGTGCATGCGTATCTGTTGCTTTAAATTCTCCAGCTCGTTAGAGCAGGATGGATTCTGATCGGCTGTCAATATTTGTATCGTTCATCAGCTTGAAAAAATTGTTCTGAAAGTGATTCCAATGATATAATTTCTCTGTGCCTTTATCGTAAAAGCTGTGGTGTGTACTCAGCTATTCTTTAATATTGAGAATGAGTTTTAGAACTATATCTTTATCGTTATCATCATAGTTATCGTGCTTGGTGTGAACGGACCTTTAGACATATGATAGAATTACGATGTTATGTATATTCTCAGACCAAACTCTCTTGAATTATCTAATTCTCTTTTTAGATTAGATAACATGCCAGCAGTTCAGTGACCATCAAATTTTGTTTTAGAAAGCTGACAAAAAGGTCTTAATCCATAATGTAGCACCAGACAGCACAATCATAAATTAACTTTAGTTAGGATATTTGAAAAAAAGGTCAAATGAGAAGCATCGTGAAAAAATGATATACCACAATCACAGATGCTTCTATTCTGACGAGATTACGTTTCTATGTGGATGCTGAAAAACAGCAGGTAATTTACTTTGTAATTTTAGGTTGTTGGAGGAAAAACACTGTGTTTGATTCAGACGGGATTAAAATCAGTACATCTGTGAGACACAAATTTACCTAACCTCCTCAGGGAAAATGAATTGCTCCTCTTTCCTCTTCCTTCCTTCCTTGATGATATCTGACAATGACTGTCTTGACTATCTGACTATCTTGTTCTCAGACAGAATATTGTTTGCTTATGTATGTGGGAAAGACACTTAGAAAAACAGAAGGAAGCACATTTAAAGGGTCAGAGGAAACGTAAATCCATTAAAGCTGGTACCTCAGATCATATAAAAGCCAAAGCCAGGTGAGAGGATGCGTAACTGGCACTGAGCAGACACAGCACATGCTGCCATCCTTCTTGACTCTACCCACGTCGGAAAACAGGAAACCAGAAGACACTCTCCAGCAAAGGCATCTTTGGCCACACGTCACAGCACTCTGTGTCCCAAGGCACTCTGTGATTGAGTGGGTTGCTGTGCATTCTCACCATGCCAAATTTTAGGTTCAGCTTAATCCATTGAAGAAGTTGCTATCTAAAAATATGTCTTAAGCATGGAATTGAATGTGGTGGTGTTTTTTTTGCTTTTGTAATGTTGAACCAGTGCCCACCAGAGTTCAAAAAATGCTTTCACATAAACCAAATTTACTGAACTCTCATGTCAAACTGACTGGGGTAAGAAAGAGTACTTTTCATCTTATATAATATAGTGGTACCCTGTTGGTTATTGTCCAAGATCAGATATATTTTATTTTTATTATTATTATTGGATATGCTTATTTACCCTATTTTTACATTCAGATTGCCTTTGCTGTCATCTAACATGATTACATTTAGGCCACGCAAGACAAGTTTATTTAGTTCATTATACCCAATTCAAATTTCTTTAAATAAATTGATTAAAAATGAATTGTAAAAGGTAAATATGAAATAAAAATTTGAAATGTATTAAAAAATAAAAAAATAAAAAGGCAGAACTATAAAGAAATACAATGATAAAGTGCAATCAGTTAACCCTAACAAGAAAATATTTCTAATAATTGTCCTTAACTAAAATCCATATTTGTCTTGATTGGGAAGTATCTGTTGGTATGCGTGCATGCGTTTTATATTTTATATAGAGTTATTTTGTTAATCTGATATCTATTAGTTCATCTGACATATATTACTCATAAGCCAGTGTGTGTAAACATAAACTACTAACTGTGCTTTGTTGATAAAGAATGAATTTTGTTTCTGTGACATTATGTTTGCATGGGGTGCCGGACCACCTTTGCGAGAAGCACTGTGGTGTTAATTGGGATGGCAGATGGAAGGATTTACATGGTGGCCGGTTTTGTGAGAACCTCTGATTTCTTAGCCTGTTATCTCTCCACAATACAACTTTGCCTTTAGTAGCCTCTGAACCTTTACTGACATAAGAGAAGTATTACCTTAACAAAATTCCGCTAAAGCACATTAATGCCTGTTGCATCAGTACACAGAACAGTGTTACTGTAGACTTTCAAAACATTTGCTGGGATCAAAGGCAAAACCCTAGCGCTGTATTTGCTCTGGCAGAGAAGTTCTCCAGGCAAAGGATTCTTGCGCTGTTTGCTGCACTTGTTATGACACTTAACTTCACAAGATGTGAGTTTTATTTGAATGATTATTTTTACAGCTCTGTAGGGCTCTTCAATAAGCTGTGAAGCTGGAAATTTAGAGCAGACAGAGGGAGGGCATGTTTTGTGGGCCAGTCTATAAGTCTCTGTAGAATAAACAGCAGATTGGCTGTTTAGTTGCTGGCCACTTTCTGAAGCGGTATGAAGGTGCGGTGTTATTAGGCACCTGCCACGTCCAGCTCAACCTCTCAGGTTTGTATGATTAGCCTCCTCCAATAGTGCAAACACACTCTTCACTGTTTATGATATGTTACTGTAATATTTGTGAGCGTATGTGTGTAGGTCTGATGGGTTTTGAGTATTGCCACATCATCACAAAATATTTGTACCCTTATATTTATATTTATGTGATTGATTGAGTTGCGACTTGCACCGTTACTGGATGCTCCAGCTGTAAGCACCTTATATATGCTTTATGCTTATACACACTCTCTCTCTCTAGTTTTTCAGCCACCTTGTCAATGGCATTTGTAAACCAAATGGAAAAACCACTGGCTTCTGCTATTCTGCTATAGAGCAATGGTCTCAAGATGTCTAGCTAAAATGTTGATTATGAATAGTGAGCAATTAAAACTTTATGTATCAGTGTTTTCAGAACTGACGTTGTTGTTTTTCTTTTTTTGACGATATGAGTGAAAGTTGAATCACATGGCTGTGTTTTGACCCATTGACAGAGTAACGTCAGAGCCCTTTCCCCATAGGAGCCTTGGAAGTGACTAAAAGCTGTTCTGTTTGACTAGAGTGCAATAGAGGAGATGTCTCAGTATATGCTAAATTGATCAAAGGTGACCGTAAATGTATTTATAATATTACAAAAGATTTCTGTTTACAAAAAGAAAAAGAAAAACTGAAAAACTTTAGTAATCAGTAAATCTTGAAATCCAGGTTTCCCCCAAAATATTAAGCAGCACAACAGTTTTCAACCTTTAAATAGTAATAAGACATATTTCTTGAGCACCAAATCAACATATTAGAATGATTTATGAAGGATCATGTGACACTGAAGGCTGGAGTAATGGCTGCTGAAAATTCAGCTTTGCAATCACAGGAATAAACTACATTTGAAAACAGGGCTTAAAGCTAACTTTTTGCCACACCTGCCAATGGTTGGTGATGTGAGAAAGTTTATCAGCCAAAATTTTTTTTTTCCCGGCCATGAATCTTTTTGTTGCAAAAACAGGCAGTTATTACTACAATGATTAACAATGTTTTTAATTTGTCCTTTGCTTTACTTTCAAGAAAAAAAAAAAACAACAACAAACAGATTTATTGATTTATTAATCAATGTCCATTAATGTTTTCAAGTTTTATTTAATTATTTAGTTCCTAAAAAAAGGAATTGTTGAGATTCTTGTCCTTTGCTTGTTTTTGGCAAATGGAACAGGCCGTTGTGTTAGTCGCAGTATCAAATACAAGCCAGTCTCTCTTTGATCCATCATCACTGAAACACCATCTCTTGCTACAACACCTAGAACCCCCATGACATTTTACACTATTACTGTTTTTATTGCATTTCTGATCAAATAATTGCAGCCTTGGTGAACATAAGACTACCAGTTGATGGTTATAAAAATCAATGGTTCAATGAAGAACCACCATTTGGAAGTATGATTGACTTACAAGGTGCACATGACCTGAAGATGAGCTCTGTTGATGTTATGCTTGATACAGATGTTGAAATCAGCTCTTTTAAATTAGTGTATCTCTATAAGTGTGAACAACTACAGGCTTTTATCCGCCATGAATCAATGTTTAATGCAGCTCTTGATGGATTCTTTTAGTTGTAATATTGACAGCTCCAAAAAAATTTTAGCACCAAAAATATTCTACGATTAAGAAATAAAATATAAGAAAATACTTTTTCTTTTTACTTTTCCAATTACGATTTAAGCATTTAGCAGATGGTTTTATAAAACAATATCAGTAAAGTTAATTTAAGAAAAAATTCAAATGTTGAAATATGCAGATAAAGTACAAGGTTTCTTCCCAACAACAATGATATTATAGTGGATGTTTTACCTGTTAGACCTCCTAAAATAAACTTACACAGAATACAGATGAAATTTTGCATATGCATATACTTTTATTTCCATTCTCCCACTTTCACATGCATATGTATGAATGGAAGTGAATACAGAGTCTAGGGTGACCACACCTTTAAATCCCTTATCATATTTGTGGCATCTGTGCTACATTTTGGATTTGACCTTTTATAATAGCACCTTTTATGATGTGCATAAATTGTAGATTGAATTTACATAAAAAGTTTATGGACGTTGTAGACTTTCTTGGGAATAACTTTGATTTAAGTGCGTAGCTTATTTGTATATTTTTTTTTTAGTTGCTTGATTTTGAACACTATTCTTGGATAATTTTTCAATGAGTGTTTTAGCAGTTTCCATTAAAGCAGAGCTATGATGTAGCTCTTACCAGCAGATGTGTCATGTAGAGGATCATGGAAAGTTCAAAGCTTAAAGCACATCAACAGTGTGTTCATTCATTTTTTAATGAAATGCAATATGAGATGTACCGCAAGGGAAGATGTTAGAAGTTAGCAGTGTAGAGAAAATATAATATTCCCTCCAAAGGGTCTTGTATCTTGTTTTCTGACCTTGTAAATGATCCACAGGGTTCAATTAGAGTGTTAGTCATACAGTATGTCACACTTTCTGATTACTTTGATACACGATCAGCCCCTTGAGAATCAGACTGCAGATTGTCAAAGGACATTTATCCAGAAGTTAAACACCTCACACAGGTCCAAACTGTTTTTACCTTGTTTAGACCTTAACTAATTGAGTGTTTGCCTGTGAACTGGATCAGTAGCGTAACATCTGATTAAAGATCACAGGTACCTAGTGGCTTTTCTCTCTTGTCTTTTTTCACATCCCTCGAACCTCCTCTCAGTCTCCCCCCTCGGTATGTTCCTGCTATCTTTTGTCCTTTTTCATGTTTGTGGGTGTTTTCTAGCCAGCATATATTACTCTGCCATCTGGATTGGAGATACAAGCCTGTTAAACCTTCTTATGAACACACCCTCATTTAGACTCCATCAGCTAACAAGCTTTCACAATTAGAATATAATTAGGGATCTTGTGAACCCTGAGCTGTTGAATTTTTTTCTTTTCAAAATGGCTTTGGAGAGCTTAAATATTTTGAATATTTAATGAATTGAAATGTTTTGTATGTGTATGTGTGTATTCTTACCAAGAATGTAATGTTCGTCTTAAAGAATTTTATTATCTCGCCTGCTTTTTCTCATTATTTTATTGTAGAGAGCCCAGAAATAGCATTGTGTTTTGTTTTGCAACAATTGTAACATGTTTTACAGTTTGTGGTCTGTCCTATTAAAGCATTTCCTGAAGTGTCACTCATCTGCTGACAATCTTGTTTTCAGACCAACACATCTGAAAGGCATAAAAACTGACATTTTTGTGGAGTTGCGTGTGTTACTTTAAGTGATTCTTTTTGGTGAAATAATACCAGCCATTGTCAAAGTACTATATAAACCATTTAACCTGACACACAACTGTTTTGGCATTTGCACAAATTCATTCGTAAGTTGTTGTACGATCTGCTTAGGCTTAACTGATGGTTTGGTAAAATTGAATATCGAACAAATTCATACAAAATTGGCACTTTGTAAAAAAAAAAAAAAAAAACAACAACAACAAAAAAAGAGTTTTCTCTTGAGATCAGGGCTGCGTTTCCCAAAAGCCTCGTAAGCCTAAGAAGTTCGTTAAAACGATCATACGACTGATCTTAGTGTTACAGTCTGTTTCCCAAAAGCATCGTAACTTAAGTAGCACTTGAAAATCATCGTAGATCTACGAGTGCTCTGGAGTAATCGTAAAGTAAGAAGACCGCTTTATGCGGTCACCTGCAGGACAACCGGCAGATTGCACCTTTAACTTTATTCAAGTGCAATGTTATTATAATACAAGGTTTTGAGTGTACTTTATTGTACATTTTATTACTCGTTTTTTGTTGTTGTTTTAAATGAATTTATAGATGAAAAATAATTTTAAAAGGCAGAAAAATAGAAATACACATCTAAATGAAATGACTGAACAACAACAAACAGCAACAACAAAAACATAATAATAAAAAAAATAATGTAGGATATATAATCCGTCAATGACTTGCTGACTTGCATGAAAACCAGCAACCTATTGGACCCAGAAATAACGTCTCTTCCTCCCTCCCTCCCTCTCTCTCTCTCTCTCTCTTTATCTCTCTCTCTCTCTCTCTTTATCTCTCTCTCTCTTTATCTCTCTCTCTCTCTATATATATATATATATTAAGTAAAGTATAATATTATACGTATAATGCAATATAATATAATAAAAAAAACATATTATATTATATTATATTATATTATATTATATTATATTATATTATATTATATTATATTATATTATATTATATTATATTATATTATATTATAGTTATTATATCCCAGTTGTCTTGAACACAGCATTAGGATAACATTTTAATAAACGATTGTGTAGCGACTCCTAAATGGTACTTAAAGCACGGCTACATGTGATTGTGTTAAGTGCATTTTTGGGAAACGCACGTGAAACAATAGCGAGCGATCGCAAAATAACTAGCAGAAAACGCTCTTAAGCTCTAAGATCCATTGTTATCGAGAAACGCAACCCAGGTTGGTTAGGCGGTTGAAGATAAAAATGTTTAAAACAGATATTTACAGAATTTTAATACAGTTTCAGTCTCTCCACATGCTAGTTACCATATTATATTGTAGACCACATATTTGTTGCCTCTTTTATGTGGTGATTTTGTCTTCATAAAATGTTTTATCATTCTCTGTTTTGTAGGACTCAAACAATGACAAATGTATGTTTGACAGCATTAAAGAAAATGAAGTCAGAAGTTTTTTTTTCTTTTCTTTTTTTTTTTTCACGTCTTGAAGTAATTGCTGGATTTTGTGTGTGGTGGCCAGGCCATAAAGCTGCAATGCTTTTATCCCCTTCTCCCTGGCAGCCAGAGAAAAACTATGTCATGTTCTCATTCTCTCTTTCCATTATAAATCACTTCTTTTATTTTCATAATTAAGAAAAGGGCACAAGCTAATAGTATAAAGTAAACAGAAAGCGCCACATTGCCTTTAGCGCAGCTGTCTTCTAATCCTCTCTTTAATTGAAATTCAATTACAGAATGAGATCAAAACCTTCCCATTGAAAGCAGCCCTCTGCACTCTGTCTTGTCACTATTAACTCTGCCTTTCAAACAGTCAGAAGACTGAATCAGAGCCACAGGCCTGGTGTTAGCATTACCCTGCACGAATTCTACAATTCTTTGCTGTCTATGCTTCATCTAATCCAGTTTTATGTGCAACTGTGCAGAATATATTGTCACGTTGTAGATGAACAAAAGACAGTAAATGTCTCGACACATTAGGGCATTTTTCTTGCTGTGATTCAATATTCAGCTCAATGCATGGAAACCCTCATTAACAAATCATAATAGCCCACAGCAATGAAAGGCCATGCCATTTGTTTGCAGTATGACATTGCCCCCTAATTATTAGTAGCTCATTTCTCCTGGATTATTATAGTTTCAAACTATTAATGTATTTGTTTTCAGTTTATTCTGTTATCATTGTAATTGAAGTTAGTATTATAGTATTTAAGCTATTGTGCTAACTGGTATAATTAAAAAAATATTTAACAGTGTTAATTTTTTCTGTATAGTCATGTGAAAATTCATACAAAATGTCCACATTCTGTGAGTTTGGGGTGGGTCTCCCAGGCTTCAGACCATTAAATTTGAAGTATCCCAATCAGCGTGGGACAACAGTATTGGGCCTGAATCATCTTTTTACTCATGAGGAAAGGGAAAGTGTTCGCATGTTGCTTAATTTCGTTTTTGGTTTGCTAAAGGACACTCTCCTTTTGGGCCTAATTAGACTTGCTGTGTTGTAGGTTCAAGGCCAGAGGTGACCGCAGTGTTATTTTTCAAAGATAAGGATCATACAGTGCCCTTTGGCCACTCTCCTATACATGCCACGTTTTTGTCCTTGAACGAAGACATGAACATCTTCACTGTCATGGTTGTCTTGGAAACAGGATATTAAAGTCTGTAGATGAGAAATAAAACAGTTCCCCATCACCATGAATACAAGCCAGCAGCCTCACGCTTACTTGATGTAATGAAATGACTAGAAACACATTTTTTTTTAATGTTTGTATTACAATCAATTTATGCTTTGCCTCCTCCCCCTGTTCTGTGCAGAGAAAACAACACGTATTAGTCGACAACCGGGATCCTTCATCATACCTTCTGATAACATAATCAGACAGGCTTTAAGTCCTGTACAGGGTTTTTCCTGGGTCAAAAATGGTCTTCGGTGGTGGCTGACGGTCATCCATACACACACAGTAAAAAGTACCCACGTGAGCCTTTCAGTAAGTTTAAAATATATAAAAAGAAACAGTTTGTGATTTTTGCTTATCCAATCTATTAATTAAATAAAAAAAGTCACTGTCAGGACAGATAATAAAACAAAGTGCTTACAACTGCTTTACATGTAAACGTCACCATTACCAAAATAGTTTAAAAAAAATTATAATTGGTCATTGTTTACACTTGGTTGTTCATTGTTTTTTTGTTTGTTAAAAAGTATTTAACTAGTAGTCTCATTTTCTACCATACACGACTGAATAAATTTAGCAGCTAGATAACAACACATTAATTTGTGCTTTGGTCTGGTTTCACCTCACTCCAGTCTAAACAAAATGATTTTATAGGTAATTTACTACACATTGTCATATAAATAACCTAAAATTATTGTGGATTATTAAGGCTTAATCTTACTAACCACTCTTGCTAAATGGTGTTAACACACTTACAATCTCATTTCTGATGTGTTCTGAGTAAATGATTTGTTATAAACCAATTCAGACAGTGATGTCATGCTTGTCATGTGACACACAGCAGTTTTAATTAATTTTTCCTTATTTATTTGAAATAATCCCAACATGTTAACTATATCATGACACGTATCATATGTGTAAGTAAATGCATTTTCATTTACATGACCAAAGAACATTATCATTGACTTCAGTCTAGCCAGAGTTCAAACACTCTCAAAAACTCCCATTATAATCACTGAAGCTGTTTACACTGTGAAATTAATCTTACTTACATCGTACGCACATCTGCATTTGTTGTTTCTGATTAGCGCATTAGTTCGCCAGAGAGCAAAATTCAGTCAGCCAGTGTGCGCAGTGAACAAAACTCTGATGTTTCAGCAATGACTCATCTGAATGCCTCTGATTGGTCATTGCATTCATAAACTCAACAGAATCATCTGTGATTGATTTAATGCGCAGTGCTATAAAAACGTGTCTTTCTCTGGCTCTGTGCCAGCCAGCGAACAAAGATTTGAATTTAGCAGTAGTGATGTGCCGCATATCACACCTGTGTGATTGTATCAAATATAAAAAAAATTATTTGCCTATTTTTGCATTCACAATCCATTTGGCTCAAAAATCTGATCCCTGGGTTGAATGGACATGACGCCTCTGGTTTATAGATTAAGAGAGTGTGCGGGGAGGGGCTCTCTGCTCTTTATCTCCCTCAGTTAACAGTAGCGCTATCAAAAGTGTAGCAGTCATTTACAGCACTCATAAATCACATTAACGGATCAAAAATGGCTTTGGTGGGACAAAAATTCATTTTGGTGGCCGCCAAAAAATTTTCATTGCAGGAAAAACCCTGCCTGTAATACAGTAGCTGTATCTGATATACAGCACCTAGGCTCACATCACACCTGCTGACTAGAGCACACATCACTGGGTGTGTCCATGGAAACTGATCCCATTACATCTATCAAGAGAGCGGCCATGGGCGCAGAGATGTATGCCCAAACAAAGAGATTCTAGAATGTTTTTGCAATTTTTTTTGTTCTCACCTGGAACGTAAGTTTTTTTTTTCTTCATTCAGAGAGCAAAGCTCAAATAGCATTTTGTATTGTTTTGCAACAATTGTGGCATGTTTTACAGTATTTAGTCATATTAAAGTGGTCATGAACTGAGAAATCATCAATATCATTTGATATATCTGAGGTCATTGTACTATAAAACACTGTTTCAGAACACAAAACTTTCTCATTAATCTAAAAACAGTTCATATTGAAGCCAATCTGCCAAAATGACAGGTTGTGGAATGTGCCAATGACGTAATAGTGTTGCTAAATACCACCTCCGAAGAAGTAGAGCAATGCCTGCTTCCACATCACTGCCTGTTTAGCACCGCCCACCGATTCGCAGAACATAGGTAAATGACAAAAGCAGCAAAGCAGGTCAATGCAGAAACCAAACAATAGACTTTATTTGATGAACTTTGTTTTTAATGAAGTGTCAGACAGTGTCAGTAAGAACTCTGTCCTTTGTTAACTTCATTTTGATGCAGATTTGTTTACAGACAAGACACAATTCCATGCAGGATTTGCAGAAAGACTATGAGGAATGTACGCTTCAAAACATTTACAATTATAGCAGTGGGCGTTTACAATCCGCCACGCCTATTCAATTCAGAAAATTGCCTATTACTTCTAAATTGTTTTTTGATGTAAAAATCTTGATAACGTTAGAAGTGGGCCTCAGAGAACAGAACAAAATAAAAAAAACAAACGCAGTTCATGACCCTTTTAAACCATTTCCTGAAGCTTGCTAGATTGTCACTCATTTACTGACAAATTAGTTTTTGTTGCGTTGTTTATGTGAAACTGTTTGGTGAGATTGTTCTATAGTGTAAACCAGTTAGTCCAACAAACTCATTCATGCATTTTCATACAGTTTATACCGTCTTCTTACGTCCCACTGATGGTTCAATTTAAGGATTGGGTTGGGGTGAGCTTCATGCTTTTTCCAAAAGAAAATTCACATAACCTCATTAAATAGTTACATTTTCTGCTAAAGATACAAGTGTTTAAAACAGGTATTCACAGCTTTTTAATACTCTCAACCCTCATGTGATTAATAGTTTGCCATTCTGATGATAAAGTCTCACTATTTGCTGTCATTTAACATTGTAAACACTTTAGCTCTGAGTGTCTGACTGTCCTCTGGCAAACTTTTGTCTCTTCATAGCGGGTTTTCAGAATCTTAATGCTTTTGTGAGTTTTAATGTTTAATCAGTTTTATTATTTATGCTCTCTTGCCTAGAACATAATGTTCATGTTGAAAAACATTCTTATTCGCTGGTCATGTGGTTGTTCTGGCACCTAGAGTAGTGCTGCCATTCATGCATGTCACATCTGTGCTTCTGGATCAATAACTCACACACCCTTGGGTTTGTCCCTCATTGCTCTTGCACCAAAATCTCCATGTGGCAGCAAGGTCTTCGCCAGCAATTTCTGTGGTTGATATCTTCCATCCTCTCATAACTTGCATAACTTGGAGGTGAGTGTGGCAACATGTCAGTGGGTAAGCTGTGTTGGCCTCCAATGTAGCTATGAAAAGTTTGTCACATGATCATGCATTTATAAAGGGCCCATCATATACACTGGCTGGGTCTGAGAGATGCATGAGTTTGTTCATTCATTCATTTATTTCATTTATTCATTCAAAGTACATTTTTACAAGTAAGTAATGTGCAAGTAATATTTTTAATGTGAAAGCAAATTCATCTTTTTTTTGGGGGGGGGGGGGTGGCCAGCACATTGGCTCGGTGGTTAGCACTGTTGTCTCACAGATTTTTGTTTGAATAATCAGATCGATTGGTTCAGGATGCTAATTGCAATAACACAGTTTACCCCTTAGTTAGGGCACGTCTACATATTTCAGTCCAGTTTCTGTCTACATGCTGACATATTGAATAAGAATCATCTATTAGTTTCGCATCTCATTTATTCATGCCTAGAGGAAAACTTAAGTGGCACGTTTTACCTCACTCTCCACTACACCATAGTCACTTGTATAATTCACACCAAACAAATGTTCTTCAGTACAGTAGGGCGAAATGTCCATCTGATTCCTGGTCTCTCAGCTGCTTTCCAATTTGTCTCACAGAGGTATTCTTAGCCTTCATAACATCCACGTCACAGCTCTTAGTTGCCCTTAAGGGATTAAGTTTCACATAAAATATAAGCACATTATTCTATTTAAAACAATTACTAAATAAACAAGAGCAAATTATTTTCTTTTCAGTACTGTGTATATGATCTGGCTCTAGATCTCCACATTTAGTTTTATTTGCATTGTATATGTTGGCAATCCAACAAAGCTTGATAGCAAAGTCAATAAAGCAATTAGAAATGAGAACTCTTTCCCTCTACAATGATTTCTGCGTGGAGATATGCTGATCTGTTATGTGTGGCTAATCTACTGACTGTCAGCGCAGAGTGGAAAGATGTCTTTGTCCCACTTAGTGTTCTCTTTATTAAGTGGTATGAAATAATGCTAATAGCAAATTGTCATATAGCGCAAAATCATGTTGTGTTGATGATGTTTGTCGTGCATAATTTATAGTGAACATTTCTGAGGTAAAAATATCCACTTTTGTGCATAGATCTTGTGTTCTGTGTGGGATGGATTCAGTAACCTCTGACCAGCCGCACTTGTTCAGCTGTGGTTTTCTGAAAAGCTCTGAAGTACTGCATCGCTCGCTGGTGTTTGGAGCGGTCGCCTGCTCTTTCCTCTTATTTGCCGAAATTATTTATTTACTCCGATCGCTCTGCATCTGTGTGTATTTGTGTCGTTGAAAGATAAGTGTACTTGGTATAAGGCTCAAAACTGCCATAACATCATTTTGCAAGCTCTGCTTTGCTTCCGTATGTAAGCATTTCTTATTTTTACCTGATGTCAGTTTTACTGAAAATATGGTCACATTTGTTGGATTGATCTGGCCTATTATACAAGGTCTTATTTTTCACTGGATGTCGTGATTATCAATCTGAAATGTTGTTGCCAAGTCTTGCTCTTTGGGGCAGATCTCGATTTAATTAGACCGGTAACTGTATTTCCCTAGCTTGAGTTAATTGTTGTACTTAATCACTGCAAAGCTTATAAAGTGCTGAGCTACAGGGAACTTGCGGTCTCTGAACAGACTCCACAGCAGTGCTGAGTAGTGACGGATTCATAGAGATGATTAATAACCTGATGTGAAGCATATATTCATTATTTCAGCAGCTCGTAAGCTTTACACTGCAAAAAAAAAAGATGAAAAAAAAAAACCTTTCCTTAATCATTATCTTATGCAGTTTTGCTTCTCAAATAAATAATATATTTTTTAGGATGCATGAATATTTTTACTGGATATCAGGACAAAAGTACTGATGAAGTAAATGAGTTTTTGCAGTTCATATGAAATAAGTCGTTAGATTCTTCCCTGCTGAGTCTTGTAAAAAAAAAAAGCCATTATAATAGAGACATTTGTTATAGTTCTTCTGTGATTTATAACTTCTATCCTAATATAAATACATATCCTATGCTGATTTAAAATGAGACGTCTGCTTAGTCTCGATTGTCTGTGTATTTAATGTAAAGATGTACGCTGAGATAAACTCTAAAAACTAGCATGCCATCATAAAGCTTTGTAGACATCTGCAATGGCTGTTTGATGGAGTGTGTGACACTGTAAATGTTTCAGATGACATTTTAGTGGCTGAAACTGTCTCAGAGCGCAGATCATTTCTATTCCTCTGTGTGTGTGCGTGCGCGTGCATAACAAGCTTTATTATAACTGTACGTGTAGCACTATTGCCCTTTATTTCCAGCCTCACATCCGTAGCACCTGCTGTTGCTGTTAACACATCAGTCACACATGAAATGGTAGCATTATTGTTATAATCGTTGTCTGTGATTGTGGACCATGAGGACTGAGTGTGGGGTCTAAGACAGAAAAAAGATACAAAAAAGATAAAAAAAATTAATAAAAATAAAATAAAAAACTGTTGTTTGTCTGGCTACATTACCAAAGAAAAAGAAAATCAACATTGTTTATTTATATTTTTGTTGTTGTTTTAAGCATAAAAAACAAACAAAATATTAAAAAAATAAGAATTTAAATTATAAATAAAAAATTAAATAACTATTAATAATTATAAAACAAATCTTGATATATTATGCGGTTTTACTTATTTTATTTTATTGTGTTTAAAGCCAGTGCACAGTATGCTGAGTTACACTCTTTCTGTTCCTCTTCATAAGTACAGCACTGCAAGCATGTTTATTCTTGTCACATTTGATGTGTTGATTGTGTTCAGCTATATATATATATATATTAAGTTATAATTAAGGGTGCTTTCACACCTGCCTCATTTAGTTCGGTTGAATCTAACCAGAGTTCGTTTCCCCCTTTGGTGCGGTTCGTTTGGGTAGGTGTGAAAGCAGCAATCGCACTCGGGTGCGCACCAAAGGCGGACCAAACAAGCGTACCGAGACCTGCTTGAAGAGGTGGTCTCGGTACGCTTTCAAATGAACTCTGGAACTGTTCAGTTGTGGTGAGACATGATCCGACCTCGAACAGACCCAACTGCAAAAAGTACTTATCATTTTTGGACTAAACTAGCTGCCGTAGTCAGCTGCGCTGTGCATTATGGGATGAGGAAGTGTTTGTTGACAGTTTGCACTTTAGCATGGCAGCTCGTGGATTAATGCACGCCTCCGCTTGAAGTTACGAGCGATGCCCGCTCGCCGTTTGCAGTGCATAATACCGTTGTTTTCAACCCGCATCCGCACTTCATTATAGAAATGTATTGTTTGCATATTGTGGTGTATACAAACAATGTAATAGATTATGGCCAGGGACAAAACCAGCCCGCACAGTCTCTCCATAGTTGTGTTGTCTCCGTGTTGTTTGCTGGCTTTTCCTCTTATGTTGGAATTTTCCCGTACGTAAATTCTGACCAATTGAAAAAGCAGTTTAGGAAATACGTCATGGCCAATGAGCGATGTGGGATGTTGTCATGTGACTGCATTTTGGTTCGTTTCAACTGGTTCGGACCAAAGCAATCAGTGTGGTGTGAAAAGGAACCAAAAAAGCTGAAAAATGCTACAATGTATAATTGTTTGCCCTTGGTTCGGACCAAATGAACCAAACTAGAGATGTGAAAGCACCCTAAAATTTTATTAATGATAAAAATCTATGTCAGCTTATGCTTTAAACTATAGGGACCCCTTTTACATTATAAGGTTACAATTAACAACTTAACCCAAACTTAAATTTAATTACTATTTATTTTTAAATATAATAATCAACACTCAACTTAAAAATAAATATATGCAAACATGTAAATTGCACATAATGTAGTTTTTAAATTAACTTATAAATGATAAAATTACTGTTTATCAAAAATATATATTTAAACATACATTAAATAATTAAGATTAACAGGTAGAGTAAAACACAGGTGCATCTCAATAAATTAGAATGTCGTGGAAAAGTTCATTTATTTCAGTGATTCAACTCGAATTGTGAAACTCGTGTATTAAATAAATTCAGTGCACACAGACTGAAGTAGTTAAAGTCTTTGGTTCTTTTAATTGTGATGATTTTGGCTCACATTTAACAAAAACCCACCAATTCACTATCTTAACAAATTAGAATATGGTGACATGCCAATCAGCTAATCAACTCAAAACACCTGCAATGGTTTCCTGAGCTTTCAAATTGGTCTCTCAGTTTGGTTCACTAGGCTACACAATCATGGGGAAGACTGCTGATCTTACAGTTGTCCAGAAGACAATCATTGTCACAAGGAGGGTAAGCCACAAACATTCATTGCCAAAGAAGCTGGCTGTTCACAGAGTGCTGTATCCAAGCATGTTAGCAGAAAGTTGAGTGGACGGAAAAAGTGTGGAAGAAAAATATCGATTCAAGAATTTGAGTGAACTTCACAAGGAATGGACTGAGGCTGGGGTCAAGGCATCAAGAGCCACCAGACACAGATGTGTCAATGAATTTGGCTATAGTTGTCGTATTCCTCTTGTTAAGCCACTCCTGAACCACAGACAATGTCAGAGGCATCTTACCTGGGCTAAGGAGAAGAAGAACTGGTCTGTTGCCCAGTGGTCCAAAGTCCTATTTTCATTTGGAAACCAAGGCCCTAGAGTCTGGAGGAAGGGTGGAGGAGCTCATAACCCAAGTTGCTTGAAGTCCAGTGTTAAGTTTCCACAGTCTGTGATGATTTGGGGTGCAGTGTCATCTGCTGGTGTTTGTCCATTGTGTTTTTTGAATGGTATATTAGCTGCACCCGTTTACAAAGAAATTTTGGAGCACTTCATGCTTCCTTCTGCTGACCAGCTTTTTGAAGATGCTGATTTCATTTTCCAGCAGGATTTGGCACCTGCCCACACTGCCAAAAGCACCAAAAGTTGGTTAAATTACCATAGTATTGGTGTGTTTGACTGGCCAGCAAACTCACCAGACCTGAACCCCATAGAGAATCTATGGGGTATTGTCAAGAGGAAAATGAGAAACAAGAGATCAAAAAATGCAGATGAGTTCAAGGCCAGTGTCAACGAAACCTGGGCTTCCATGCCACCTCAGCAGTGCCACAAACTGATCACCTCCATGCCACACCGAATTGAGGCAGTAATTAAAGCAAAAGGAGCCCCTACCAAGTATTGAGTTAATGTACAGTAAATGAACATACTTTTCAGAAGGCCAACAATTCACTAAAAATGTTTTTTATTGGTCTTATGAAGTATTCTAATTTGTTGAGATAGTGGTGGGTTTTTGTTAAATGTGAGCCAAAATCATCACAATTAAAAGAACCAAAGACTTAAACTACTTCAGTCTGTGTGCATTGAATTTATTTAATACACAAGTTTCACAATTTGAGTTGAATTACTGAAATAAATGAACTTTTCCAATTTTCCAACATTCTAATTTATTGAGATGCACCTGTAGTGTAGCCCTAATATTTCACAAAATGCTCTTCTCTAGACTTAATTTATTTGGTGAACTAATGAGCTGTGGACACTGATGACTTGCTGAGGTAAATTAAATACTATGTGACATTTTGTTTACAAGCTGTCTTATTGACATCTTTCCACGGTTGAAACACGTTTGAGCGATTACATGAGGCATGAGATGTTAATTCATGTTTATTCGGGTTAAAAATAGTAGTACAGAAGAAAGTAATGATCATGTTCACTCGCACTCCGCTCTGCCATCTGAAAGGACCCCATTTACACTGCACAAGTCTGTGGCGCGTTATGGCTCAGTCACGGGATCCAGAGCTGATCACGTTCAGTCTAGTCATTGCTTTTGTTTATGCCAGAATGTTTCTGAACTGTTCCAGAAGCGGCTCTCTGAGGCATTTATACAGCGCTCTATCATGCCACTTCAAAGACTGTCAAAACACCATTTATTGTTTGAATTTCCTGGAAAAAAAATGCTGTATTTGTTTGGTACACATGCATACCGAACTGAAAGACCTGTACCGAATTCATGTACCATTACACCCCTAATATATGTGTGTGTGTATATATATATATATATATATATATATATATATATATATATATATATATATATATATATATATATATATATACAGGTCCTTCTCAAAAAATTAGTATATTGTGATAAAAGTTCATTATTTTCCATAATGTAATAATAAAATTAAACTTTCATATATTTTAGATTCATTGCACACCAACTGAAATATTTCAGGTCTTTTATTGTTTTAATACTGATGATTTTGGCATACAGCTCATGAAAACCCAAAATTCCTATCTCAAAAAAATTAGCATATCATGAAAAGATTCTCTAAACGAGCTATTAACCTAATCATCTGAATCAACTAATTAACTCTAAACACCTGCAAAAGATTCCTGAGGCTTTTAAAAACTCCCAGCCTGGTTCATTACTCAAAACCGCAATCATGGGTAAGACTGCCGACCTGACTGCTGTCCAGAAGGCCATCATTGACAACCTCAAGCGAGAGGGAAAGACACAGAAAGAAATTTCTGAACGAATAGGCTGTTCCCAGAGTGCTGTATCAAGGCACCTCAGTGGGAAGTCTGTGGGAAGGGAAAAAGTGTGGCAAAAAACGCTTCACAACGAGAAGAGGTGACTGGACCCTGAGGAAGATTGTGGAGAAGGACCGATTCCAGACCTTGGGGGACCTGCGGAAGCATTGGACTGAGTCTGGAGTAGAAACATCCAGAGCCACCGTGCACAGGCGTGTGCTTTTGAACCAGAAACAGAGGCAGAAGCGCCTGACCGGGGCTACAGAGAAGCAGCACTAGACTGTTGCTCAGTGGTCCAAAGTACTTTTTTCGGATGAAAGCAAATTTTGCATGTCATTCGGAAATCAAGGTGCCAGAGTCTGGAGGAAGACTGGGGAGAAGGAAATGCCAAAATGCCTGAAGTCCAGTGTCAAGTTCCAACAGTCAGTGATGGTCTGGGGTGCCATGTCAGCTGCTGGTGTTGGTCCACTGTGTTTTATCAAGGGCAGGGTCAATTCAGCTAGCTATCAGGAGATTTTGGAGCACTTCATGCTTCCATCTGCTGAAAAGCTTTATGGAGACGAAGATTTCGTTTTTCAGCACGACCTGGCACCTGCTCACAGTGCCAAAACCACTGGTAAATGGTTTACTGACCATGGTATTACTGTGCTCAATTGGCCTGCCAACTATCCTGACCTGAACCCCACAGAGAATCTGTGGGATATTGTGAAGAGAAAGTTGAGAGACGCAAGACCCAACACTCTGGATGAGCTTAAGGCCGCTATCGAAGCATCCTGGGCCTCCATAACACCTCAGCAGTGCCACAGGCTGATTGACTCCATGCCACACCGCATTGAAGCAGTCATTTCTGCAAAAGGATTCCCGACCAAGTATTGAGTGCAGAACTGAACATAATTATTTGAAGGTTGACTTTTTTTGTATTAAAAACACTTTTCTTTTATTGGTCGGATGAAATATGCTAATTTTTTGAGATAGGAATTTTGGGTTTTCATGAGCTGTATGCCAAAATCATCAGTATTAAAACAATAAAAGACCTGAAATATTTCAGTTGGTGTGCAATGAATCAAAAATATATGAAAGTTTAATTTTTATCATTACATTATGGAAAATAATGAACTTTTATCACAATATGCAAATTTTTTGAGAAGGACCTGTATATATATTGCTGCTTTTACTGACTGTACTGAACCATGTGTTTAGGCGAGTAGATTTTGACCAGTAAGTCATTCATGTGATCATGAATGCATCAACAAAAAGCATCAGACACATAGATCAAAGCACAGTCTCTATTCGAAAAAAAATGTTTCTAATTTCTCATATACACTGCTAAAGTACTAGTTTATACAGTAAGCCAGCACTGTTTAGGTCCATTTGAAAGAACCGGTGCCAGCGAGAAGCTCACAACTAAAGATGGCAACTTGTTACATGATGTGAGTGTGTGTTTTTAAAGGTGCTCTAATGGGATGGGGTGTGACATGAGATATTGTTGACTCTGAAGTCTGAAGGCCAACATGTGTTGTATTGTTTACTCCTCTGCGCTTCTTGGCAAACGGACCAATCTTAGGTTCCAGCAAATTTCCAAATGCCTTAGACCAATAGACAGCCAATGTAATTGTGTAATCTTATTTGATAATTTCATCCATGATTGACAGTCCTTATATCAGTGAATTAAAAATGGATATATTTTTTTTTTTTCCCATTTAAACTACTATTCAGTATGTTTTCTAATTATGAAATTTAGACTTTTATTTATCGAGGGATTTAATTAAATGTATCAGAAGTGACAGTAAAGACATTTGTAATGTTAGAAAAGATTTTTACTTCAAATAAATGCATTGTTTGTATAGTGCTTTTCACAATACATATTGTCCCAAAGCCACTTTAAATGAGGCCTACATGTTTTTGTGTAACAATTAAGAGCAGCTGTTTTCAAAATCGATAATAATAAGAAATGTTTCTTGAGCACCAAATCAGTATATAAGAATGATTTATGAAGGACCGTGTGACAATGAAGGCTTTAATGCTGCTGAAAATTCAGATTTGCCATCAGAGGAATATTTTTTTAGGAGTTATTTTAAGTGGTAATAAAATTTCACTATTTTTACAGTATTTTTGATCAAATAAATGCAACCTTGGTGAGAGTCTAATATAAAAAATCTTACCAACTCCAAACATAGT
This sequence comes from Cyprinus carpio, assembly GCF_018340385.1. Taxonomy (NCBI): domain Eukaryota; kingdom Metazoa; phylum Chordata; class Actinopteri; order Cypriniformes; family Cyprinidae; genus Cyprinus; species Cyprinus carpio. The sequence goes on along the minus strand of NC_056609.1, from coordinate 18,291,403 downwards.
GTATGTTTCATTGTTTTTATGCAGCTGTTAAGGTGTGATATTTTGAAATTTGCTTACTGAGTTCTTGCTCCTAAAAATACTCAACTGAAAATAGATTAGCATGCTTTGATTCCAGTGTGTATGTATGCTTGTGCAGTTTGTTTTTGCTGTGAGTGTAAATGTCTGACACGTTATTCTAGAATGTGTGTGTGTGTGTGTGTGTGTGTGTGTGTGTGTGTGTGTGTGTGTGTGTGTATGTGTGTGTGTGTGTGTGTCTGTGGCATGTTATTCCTCTGTGTTCCTCTTGTTCTTACATTTTCTGGATCCATACACTTTAGTTTTAAAGATACCTTCAATGTGTTTATGTTGCGCTCACTGATATGGCCAAAATGTTATTAAATTGTGCTAATCATTCAGCTACAGTACATGTCACAAAGCATCATATGAAAATGACATTTAGTGAAGAGTCGTCATTCATCTTTGGATAAACAATCCTAACTTAAGGATATTTGTTATTAATTGTTTGTTTCACAAGAATCCCAGTATTCCCATCAGAACATGATTTGTCATTCAGATAAGGCTGCTCAGTGAGCCAAGTTGTCTGCACATAACATATGTTGTGAGCCAATGGGGAAATGCATGGTGTGTAACAGTTAAATGCTCTGTTTTTAGCTTGGTGTTTATGAGCTCAGCTGGCCTGTTTCTGTTCTGCATTTCTGTTCTAATACTTTCTCTTTCTCCATTTCCCTTTTTAACTCTCTCACTCTTTAGTCATTCATGTTTTTCATTTGATGATCACCTGTAACAGCTGATAAAAGCAGCGAAGTAGCCTTAAAACATGACCCATCTGCTCGCCATGCAATCTGACAAATGACTCCAGAAAAGAGTCTAGAGTTTTGACATTTACCACTGTATGATAAATGGCTTTCATTTCTTACTCAGTTCTTTCAGGGATCAAAAATTGTTTGCAAGTTTTTATTCAGTTTAAAGTAGGTAAAAAGTGAATGAGAAAGTGTTATTTTGGAGAAAGAGTGCAGCATTGGTGATGGTTGTATTGATTTGATTTCAGTGTAAATAATACTGTACCTGTAGTTTAAATATAGTAAACTGTACCTGTGACTTTGTAATTTGCTCAAATTTTCATGAGCGGCTTGTTGCCTACATAAGCATCCTAACAGTCACTGAACCTCATAAATGTCAGATTTGAATTGTCTATGTAGGCCACACAAACAGCACTCCACTCTTGAAAAGGGTGGCTTGCAACTGATTTCAGTTGACGCCAGTTTGACGTCTGTATACTGCTAAGCTTATGACACAATACACCAATAACCATTAAAAAACATAGTAATATTCGGTAAAACAATTTCTTGTACATTTATTATGTTATTATACATTTGTTTGTAATATGAGTTTGCTGCAGTGCATTCTGGGATTTCTTTTTTCGCAAAAGATGCACATAATGCTATGCTTGAGTATGGCAAGGTATTTAGACTAAGATACTACACTGTTTAATTCAGTTTGTTTCTTACCGTTTCTGTAATTGTTCAATTTCCTAGCAATTAATTTTTTTTTTCAGATGGAGATCAGGGGGTCATAAGGGGGTCATATAATATTGCTAAAAAGAACATTATTTTGTGTATTTGGTGTAATGCAATGTCTTTATGTGGTTTAAGGTTCAAAAAACACATTATTTTCTACATAATGTACATTATTGTTGCTCCTCTGTGCCCCGCCTTTGCCCCAAAAGCTCATCGTTCTAAAAAGCCAGGGCACTTACGGTTGAAAAGAACAAACGTTGTAGGTGATAAGAGGACTGGGATTGGGAAACCTTGCCTTACCATACTGTGATGCCGTGTCCCAGCGTTACAAAACAAAAACAATGTAACCCTTTATAAATGAGGCATTTGTTGCATCTAGTGGGGACATACTTATGCTGTCTTTTTACAAGTTGCGTATTGTATCGCGCCGCGTAAACATAAAACCATGTTTGCATTTGTGGTTTAAACAACTTGTAAAAGTGCGTGTAGCATCTGATGACCCCTTTAAGTAAAGTGTGACCATTTATTTTTATTTTATCTTTATCTAATTCTTTTCATTAGTTTTTCACTTTAATTCTTTTTAAAGTTCAATGAAATTCATTGATCTCACTACTCGCCAACATAATCATAGTGCTTATGATTTTTGCCATAATCGAGTAGGCCCTGCTTTCAGACCTTGCTGCCTCTGGGAGCTCAGCAGGTTTTAGAGCAGAGCATATGTGTGTGTGTACCTGGGAGAGTGAGAATTGTGTCTGTGGATAATACTTAGAGCTTCTTGAAAATTTTCATCCTTAGCTGCCTCTATAAAGGTGTTTGAAATGTGAATTGTTCTTGTCTTTAATGATTTGATGTGCCAGACTGTGCCAAAGACACTTCAATGACAATAAAATACCATGACAACCAAAAGATTGAATCGCTAAAAAACATTGGCACAACGAATCATACAAAAGAACACTATTATTCATAGATTGTTAGAATCATGATAATATTTTTATCATTAAAATAAATTTTTAGGTTAAATATCTGTGATTTTTTTGTATCTTTTTTATTTATTTTTTTCTTGTTTTTAGTCTCATTTCAAACAGCGGAAACTATAACTACTAAATTTTGGACAGTCACTTCTAACAGAGTGTATGAAATATGATTTGTTGATCTCTCTATGATCTCTTACTCTAACTCATATATCAGTGTGAGCTATTTATTTATTTAATTTTTATTTATATATCTAAAATAATATTTATTGATTGATTGAGGGTCAGCTTTATCTTTGACTGCAATTCTGTACATTGAAACCCCAATCCATTTAATTACCACGTCACCCTTATTTCATGAACAAATCTGTAGGTTTAAGCTAATCAGCAGACAGAATGTCAGCCTGCTCATCTCCATAACTCCCAGACAGCTTTTCTGCGAGTGAACTGACCTTTAAAAGAGTTAGGGGAAGATAAATCAGCCTGGTTTAAGAGACTCCCTCTGAAGAGAAGAGGAAGATACTGTTGAAATACGCTGTGTTGCAAACTAGGGAGGGCAGGCTCTGTATAAAATAGCTGTGGAGATGTATGGAGTCAAGGAGGAGACAGTGTGCACTGGTATGTGGGGACTCACTGTCCTGGTACAGGCTTCCTCAAGCCAGAACCTCCCTAAATATTTGTCTAGATCTGGAATTTTGAGCCAGTTGCTCATTTGGTTAAAAGACACCTGCTTTGGAGTTGATAGTATAGGTCCTGCAAGTCTCAATGTTTCTCTACTTCCGGCCTCCCTGCTTGATATCTACCACCAGATGCTCATTTCTCCTGATGTGGTGTACCTAAATAAGTAAGGCATGTGTTGGTTGACTTGGTTTAGTGTGGCATTCTCAGAAGGAACTGAGCTTTAGAGGCTCTTGAAAGTAAATTCCACATCTGCCAATATTTGTGCTTGTACAATCCAGCTGCTTTTTTCAGCTAAATAAATTCAGGACCATCCTGATTTCTGCTAATAATAGCAGTTAGTTTCTTATTTTTGCAGACATTGCCTAGAGAACAGGAGTGAAAGTTTAATTAACATAAACCTGCTTAAATGGTAAATACAGAGAATCTGTGTCAGGTCTTGCAACCAAAAAAGCTTCCAATAAACTGTAAACAGTCAAACCTTTGAAGCAAATGTTTGGTGTGAATAAATGAGAAGCCCATAATTAATTCCTACATTTTTCTGGGGCTTGTACATTGTGTTTTTCTTCCATAAATTAATGGTCAGCCTCTTTTCCTCTAAAGCTGTGTTAAAACGAGGCTTGTTTGGCTTATAATGAGTGTGTGTATTTCTTCACTGTAGTGTTATGATAGAGATATTAAATGTAATGAAATAAATCTTTTGGCTACTTAAGATGTAGTCACATTGTTCATTTGATGCCTGAAGAACAGTCACTTCAGACCATGTAGCTCTCTGTTGGTCAGGGTCACAAATTCTCATGACCAACTTAAACCTGAATGTACATTTGAAAGTCATCACTCTAAATCCCCATGTGCACAGATTACTTTATTTCGACCATGAAAATGTGCGGCTCAATGGTAAATGGCCTAACCCTGGCATAACCCTAACCCTAACCTGCGACTTGAAAGTAGAAGTGTGGAATTTCTGCACCACTAACACCACTAAACAGAACCGCAAAAACAATATATTTTCAAGCAGGTTATCCAAACTCTTGCCACTGGGTTTGCATGTTCCCATCTGTACTTACGTCTATGAGAAGAGCTGTTGGTATGTGTGTGTGTGTGTGTGTGTGTGTGTGAGAGAGAGAGTTTGTGATTTTTAGTTTGGTATGTGTGGGGCTTAAGCTGCTAGTGCCACAACTTTCTTTGGCCAGAGTTGAAAGTATGAAAGGAAGGCTCTGATAATTACTCCCAGGCAGCATGCAGCCATGTGTCAAGATGTTCGATTGGTGAACATGGAGGTAATAGCAGTTCTTTCTGACTGTAACGTGAGTCAAACCATCTCATACTTGTCTCATAGGCCTTCTCACATGCAATGTTGGGCATTGTTACTACTGATTTTGATAAATAATAAAACTATTCTAAAATCAACTTAAAATAAACAGAAAATAAACAATTTAGTAAATCTGATTTAACAAATCTTGTTACATGATAGCTTACATCTCTTTACTTCCGAAGTAATTCTGATTTTTTTATTGCAAAACAGCAAAACGTACTGATTAAGATTGTTTATTTTCCAGTGTGGTAATAGATAAAAAAAAAATATTTAGCTCTTGCTACATGTGTGCCAGAGCCAGCGTCTTTAGCCAGTTTTCATACTGCTTTCTCACACTATCAGACCCTCTCTAACTCTCTCGTTTCCCACCGTCCATTCCTATTCCAGCCCAGAAAATGTCATTGGTGGCGTTTGTCTGAGGACTAATCAAAAATGTGGTTAAACAGTGGTTAAACTTCTTACTGCTAAGTAGGAAAACACACGCTTGACCTGGAGAACTCTGGGAGCGTTCCCTCCATTCTCACTTGGCCTGCGGGTGGTATGCTCATTAGAGAGAGAGAAAGAGGAAAAGTGAAAGAAAGCCAGAGAGATTGAGATTAGGTAATATTCCTTTCCCCGCTGTATTGTTACACAGTAGTAAATTGAACAGAAGAGATTTGAAATGGATATGATGGTTTTCAGTTGCTTTATATGTTTTGTGAGTTGGATGAAGCCTGGAAACCTCATTTGGCCTTAATTGCTCAATACAATTAAACCTAAAACCTCTTTCTTGAAATGCCACTTTTTTATGATTTAAGGAAATGCGAAAATGAGAAGATTCCAACACTTGGCACTATGCAACTGGATACCATCCCTCTTTATTTACTACACAGAAAAATGTTCCCAAGGACTATTTCCAGTCGTTTTCTCCTCTGGATGATATGGCTTTCATTCTGAAACGTGTCCAGTCACAGTGTTGGAACACCTACCGAAATGAAACACTTACTCCTGCTGCCCACTCAGTAGGAAAAATCAATGATGTCAACTCCTTTTCCAGGAATAGTATTGTGGCGGCAGCTGAGCCGGTGTCTGTTCCTTGTGGAGTCTCCGAACACTTTTTAAGAGTGCTGCTCCGTTCTAATGCGGACGGACAGCAGGGCAGCCATGCTCATGGGACTGCCTGCACATCTGGAAACACTAAGCCTCCCGCTGCATTGCCTGGCCCAATAAAAGTCACTTTCTTTTCTCACTTTCTCCCCTCTCACTTTTATGTGCTCTGACCTTCCCTGTGGTGTGAAGGCGATCTGATGACCGCATGATGCTCCCCGACACAGTGACCTGGGGAAGTTCCGGTGGATGAGGAGAGACAATGAACGGGCAATAATTAAAAGATCAGTCACTTGCCTCTTTAAAGAGCAAAGCAGATACAGGCTCACTGATATGGAATATATGAAATATCACAGATCTTCTCTCTCCTTTGCTCCACTCTAATTAAATGGACAATCTTATGTAGGTCTGCTCTAATGAGTCTTTACATATTTCATATCAACTTCTTTCTCATCTCTCATGTGTTAATATTTAAGCAATGGTTTGACTGATACATGTGCTGAAAATAGAATCTAGGCTTAGGAGCTTTTTCTTATGTGTGTGTGAGAGAGATAGTGTGTTTGAATCCATATTGATTGCCGGACAGAGTTCTGAAAACAGGCTAGGATAACATGGTAATAGTTTCACACTCTCAAGACTGAAGTTCTCTGCCAACTCACATCAAGATCTCAGACTGCCTGATAACAACTGACACTTAAACTCAGAGAGATACATACACTACCATTTAAAGTTTGGGGTCAGTATCATCTTTTTTTTTATGGAAATGTAGTTTTATATAACCAGGATGCATTAAACAGCACAACTGATTTCAGCATTAATGATAATAAGAAAAACAGTGAAGGCTGGAGTAATGAATGTTGAAAAATCAGCTTTGCCATTACAGGAATAAATTATATTTTAAAATACACTGCAATAGAAAACCCTTTAAATTATAATAATGTTTCACAGTTTTATCATGTTATATATTTTTATTCAAATAAAGTATAAATGCAGCCTTGGTGAGCACAAGAGACATTTTACATATAAAAACATAAAGTCTTAATGACCTCAAACTTTTGAACGGTACTGAATAAACAAACAAAAAATCTGCTTTATTAAGATAAGAACATTATAATTATGAAACAAGAACGGTCTGGAAAGGAGGTGTGCTCTGATTGGCCAGCTATCCAGTGCTTTGTGATTGGCTGAATGCCTCAAGTGTGTGACGGAAATGTTATGCCCCTTGTCATACTGTGATGAGTGTCCATGTTATTATAATGACTTATACTGTGTTTTTACGCGTTGCATTGCATCGTGCCACGTAAACATAAAACCATGTCTGCATTTGTGATCAGAGAAACAACAAACAGCAAGCTCTACACCAGCGGTTCTCAATTCCAGTCCTCACACCTCCCACCTCTGCATATTTTGTGCATATAACTGTGTTCTAATTGACATGGTCCCTACACAGTGTTCATTGCTTCCTACTGCCTGAGCAGGGGAAATCTGTTGACGTTTACCTCACTTCGGAATATTCATTCATGGATTTGTGCTGCGCAACATCTTCGCATACGGACAAGTGTGACATCATATACCTCTGTAAATAAATACAATTTAAATTCACATCTCACACACTTCAGTGCACTTCAATGGAAAATGGACTGCATTTATATAACGCTTTCAACAGACCCATGGCCATCCAAAGCGCTTTACAAGTTGCCTCACATTCACCCATTCACTCACTCATTCATACACCGACAGCGGTGGTGTCAGCCGTGCAAGGCACCATCCAGCTCATCAGGAGCAGCTGGGGTTAGGTGTCTTGCTCAAGGACACCTCAACGCTTGGTCAGGTGGAGCCGGGGATTGAACCACCAACCTTCCGGTTTGTAGACAACCTACATGAACCACTGAGCCACTGCCGCCCCATGTACATTCGCTTCTAACAATTGAACATATACATTCGCTTCTAACTGGAATCATGGTGCAATATCCTGCGATGTCCACTTCGAAGGGCACTTACGTTCGAATAGAACAAACGTCTGAAGCCATAAGAGAATCATACAAAATGTACGGGGGGTGCGAGGACTGGAATTGAGAACCGCTGCTCTACTATGCTCAAAACTTCATTTGAATCATCAGTGGCAAATCCTTTACATATGTAAACATACTTACAGACTGTGAGTCAGAAGCGCCGGCATTGTAATGTAGTCATCTCTCCCAGGATCAGGAAACAGTCCTCCATAAAATGCATTGCACATACACGAATGTTTGGGTTGAACTGTTCTGGAACAGTGTTGTAAATACAACTTAACCACTGATTTCTAGTTGAGTACTCTTTTGGAAGGCCAAATAAAGTATTATCGCTTTCACAACAAAACAGCATCTCCACGACATTGGGCCAGCGACAACAGCGAGAATCAAAGTTACACCTTCTTTCTTTGCGTGAACATTTGGGTGGTGTTATGCAGATCTTCCCACATAGTGACGTAGAGATGTGGGGGTGTGTTTAAACGAGGCGTTTTAGGAGGACGTGGACGAGTCTTAACTTTTATAAAGAATATCTATTTGGGTTTGAGACTTTAGTCTTTGCAACTTAAGGGATCTTATCTATTCACAAACAGCTTGTAACACTCCAAAGAGAATGGAAAACTTTAACAATACTTTAGTGTAAAAAGTATATGTGTACTGTAGATTCTTATTATAAATTGTTGTATATAGTAATTCATACTGTTTATCTCCAAAAAAAATTAATTTACTCTATTTAATCATATATTGTAGATAATATAAATCATAATGTACAGTACAGTTAACCAATAAACAGGTTTTTACTGTAGCAGTCTTACGTTCTTTTTTGTTTCACGTAAAATTTTAAACTTATTTACAGTGCAGTGTCTTTAATTCACTGTTGTGTATTATATAGAGTTTAGTTTAATATGGTAGTCAATATTCCTGCATTCCTCTCCAGGCTGAAAAGCCAAGGGATTCACAAATGTACAGTGAAGGAGGTAAATTATTTATATGGGGAGACTTATGAATTTTTAAATACCACAGTGATTATTCTCACCGTGCCTGCAAGCTTAATTGTTGTGCTAATGTTATCTTGCAATGTCTTTGGGTCCATAAGCAATGGTCTGCCTGTAGTTACTCAAAGGTGTAGAGCACTGTTGCTGTGCTGTTGCCATGGTGATGAAGGATGTTTAGGTAGTAACGGAATAAGCGGGTGTAGATGAGCATGATGTAGCCAAGTAGGACACATTCCGGGATCAACATTCCTATCAGCTAAATACTGCCCCCCTCAAGGAATTTCCTTGAAGTTCCTTGAAGCAAATGCATGAGAGTGCACTTGATAGTCTCATAAAATTCTGAGAAGTGTTATTATTAAGAGTGTGCAGCGGAGCCATTATCTGTTTCTGTACCTGTAGCAATCTCAAAATTATTTGTATTTGTATAAAAACAGAAGTTGGTGGGGCTTAAACAGGATGTTCGTCAAATTAAATGAGAATGTAATTCGGTTCCCTTCATAGTTTGGAGGTAACAAATATGCTTTGTATGACTCATAAATTATTTTTTATTATAATAATAAAATTTCAAAGTCAATAAAACTACATGTTAAATAAAAGGAAAAATAAAGGACATGAAACTTTGGCTGCTAATTAATGCATCTTCATTTTTTTGGCAAAAGAGAAAAATAGGCGAAAATATGAGTCAGAAATATGGCACGCTGCACTGGCCAGCAGTGTTCAGTGCATAGGTTTCACTGTCTGTCTACAGTAGCAGTCGTCACTGCACAATGTAATGCTCCACTCAGTATTCCTCTCTATGAATGTGCATTCCGCTGAGTTGCTCACGACCCATGCGAATGCTCCAGTCATGCTTACTGGAAGTCTGATCAAATCTGCCACCTGGAAATTTCTATGTAGTATACTGGGCAACGCTGGTAAAATAACATTACCCTCTTGTGACACTATGCTCTGGTCAGATGCTGAATAAAAATTTTTGTATGACTATTCATTATTTGGATAATTAAACAAAAATATTCTGTTAACTCTGTTAATTCTGTTGCATCCAGAATTTCGGCCCAGAATTTTAATTTTGGTGCATCCCTAAAAAACCCCAACAACTATTATTTATTTGTTTTACCAGAGAAACAGACAAATAGACATATAAAAAAGAAAATGTGTATAATTTAGTATATCATATTACTCTTGTTTAGTCTAATTATTAATTTTGAAGCCAATACCTGTGCCTTTTTGAGTAAGGTATTTGACTTTGGGCCTATCATTATTTTCTGCCACAGAGATAAAAATTTGACAGAGAAACAAAGAATCTTAAAAACATAGCGGGATGTGTCATCTTGTAATTACGAGGTTGATTTATGTTATTCAAAAATAATATGGTTTTTAAAAATGTTACCAAGCAGAAAACTATGGCCGTATTCTGGTCATTACTTATGGAGGTATATAAAAGTAAAAAAAAAAGCTTTTTTATGGTTTCATGAGTTGGTTTGTTAAGCTGGTGTGATAATATGCACACCTTTCTCTTTCACAGCCCACTGAACTGGTCTAGCTTTGTTTGACAGTGGAACACCATAGTGCAGACTACTCTCATGGCCAGCCAAACACAGCATTAAAGGTGGGGTAGGTGATTTCTGGTAGCCAATGTTGATATTTCAACTCACCAAAACAAACAAGCCCCTACCTCAAAAGGGTCTCACCATTAGCTCCGCTCCACACATACATATGCAAACCAGGCAATAAATATGGTGGAATCTGCTGTGCCAGCCGGCCAAGGGTATGATATTATCAATAAGAGGAAGCAATGTGTGTTACTATGGTAATCTAGATCGAATGTGTTTTGGTAATACTGTGTGTTTTAACATGCATATATGTGTTTTAACAGCATATATTAGTTCTGTGAGACAGAGCAAAACCAATGTTAATCACTTATCGAGAAGAAACAAAGCAACCTCGGCGTCCTTTGCAGGCCTTCTCGCTCCTTGAGTTCTCTCCAGTGCTGGAAAGCTGATCCGATATTTACATGGGTCCTACTTCTTGCCTAATCGTAAGCATTATTTTGTCTCGCAAACGTTTTCCTCTTTTGTTTTTTATCCGCTTTTCTGTCGTCGCTCGGCTCGGCTAATGTCTGTCCTGTGCACTGAGCGCTCTCTCCTCCCTATCATGAGTAGACACGCCCCTTACTGCTGATTGGCTACAAGTTTGTTTTGGTACTCTGCCTGAATCAGTTTTCTAAAGCATTTTTGAAAAAAAAATACATGCCGCACCTTTAACGTTCCTGAAGGTTTGATGGGCGCTAGATTCTTTAGAGCATTAGAGTAATCACTGGACAGGAGAAAGATAATTATGTGTGCATGCATGAAGTGCTTGGTCAGTAAGAGAAAAATGTGATTAATAATAGTAGCTTTGTTTGTCGCTGTTACGACAATTCAAACGACGATGGAAGTCTTAAAAGTGCAGTTAAAAGTTGCAGAATTCATTTCCTCTACAGGGGCTTTTGTACACCTTTGTGCTGATTTGCCTTAAATCTAAGTATTATGTTTAAAAGAGCACCTTTAAGTCTTGCTGCTCTAGTGGAGCTATTTTCAGCTGCTGTAATGGCTGCTCGTAAATGGAGATATTAGCCAGTGGAATAGCTGCCTGCTCCATTCAGCTTCTGTTATGACAGGTTAGTCCTCTGCAATTATCCTCCTCACCTCTCAGTGTGACCACCTCACACCCCCAACATAGCCTACCTATTCAGTCTTCTATTTTAGGTTTAAAAAAGGCCATTCATATGTGCCAAGTATGCACTAACTTTATTTCTTTACAGACAGTCTTTGGGAAAACATGAAAATAGTATTGTGTTCTAACTAGGCGTGATCAGCACAGGAGCTGTCTCTTCCATATTATGGGCTGCTCACACTGAGAGGGATGCAACAAAGTTAACTTGATGATGAGCAATGACAGTAGAGCTTCCTGTGAGGTACTGTAGTCAAGTGTAGGCATAATGCAAGAGAGGTTAAAGTTACTCTGATCTTATTATTACATATATCAAGTGATTTAATTTAAAAAAAAAATCATTCTAATATGCTGATATGCTGCCTACAATTTTGAGAAAACATTGATGATTGTTTGAAGATTGTTTGACGAATAGAAGTTTCAAAAGACAGCATTTATTTAAAAAAATAAAAAATAAAATCTTTTGTAACACACTGCATGTTCAGAAGGACAGAGGAGAGCCATTAGAGAGTACTTGTGAAAAAAAGAGCTTTTGGTGCAGGTACGTTGTTCCCCGGAGAGCGGCATGTAAATTGGAGTGTTCTAGAAAAGGGGTTTTAACTCCTAGAAATTGTTCACCTAAAATAATAGAGTCCACCACACAGAAACTCCTGTGGTGCTTAAAGGCCATGACACGCTGGCAGACTTTGATTGACACATGCAAAGTCCCATTTAAATCCTAAATCTGTCACTGGCAGGCGAGTGTGTGAGGACGGAAATTCCTAGGCTTCCTTTCCTGCTCTCTGAATGCTTTGCTCCCCATGCTGAACTGATTACTTCAACTTATTGGGTCTCCTCTCCTCCATTTTGTAGAATTTAGTAGTTTTTTTTACCTTTGTCTGGTTTGGGATGGTACATTGTGGATTGCCAGAACAGAAGGCAAATACACAAACAAAACAGTCATGAGACCACATATATTGACATTGAATCTCACTCTCTGCATTGCTTTAGAATGCAGTGGCACAATCTTGCAAGGCTGTATAGAATTTGCCCCACTTTATATACAGGCCTATATATAGTTGGAGTTGTAGGTTATAACTTTAAGCGGTTATTTAAACATTAAGCTTACTGCAGCCAGACGTGAGTTTCACCCATGTGTACAGAATGGATCAGAGCCGCCCTGAGGTGAGGTCCATTACTGGATGCTAGTTATAAAGACTGGATGAGAAAGGTCTGGAGGGGAAAGCAGCTCTGTTTGGCTTAATGAGAATTTTTTTAATCAGGACTTAAGTCCATAATGCTCTACCTGCTCCACAAACTGTTTTCCTTCTTGTTTGATAATCATTTGTAATGACTATAATCCTTTTCCAGTCATACTTTGTGACTGGAAATATACACAGACAAGCAGGGATATGGCAAAAGCACACATTTTAATTTCTTATACAAACATCCACACAAATGTGAAACTGTCCCAAAAGGAGATTTAAGCTCAAATGTGATTTTTTAATCAGAATCATTTTCTTTTCTCATCGGAAGTGAAAATTCCATGCAACAAAACAAAAATCAGGATTTATGTACAAATAGAACAAATGGGCCTTCAGAAAGTGGCTTTCTAGTACACTTTTCCAATGATCTGCAGGTAATAACTGTTTTAACATGTTAATCCAGTTGTTTAACCATCCTGTTGTCCCTGAACATTTTTGTTGATGTTTATGAACATTTTGTTTATATTATCATGTTTATACACAACCATTTAAAAGTTTGGGGTCAGTAAGATACATATGATTTCTTAAATTAAGAAATTACTTTTATTCAGTAAGAATGCATCAGAAGTGACAGTAAAAACATGTATAATGTTACAAAAGAAAATCTATTTTAAATTAATAGCCTGCTGTTTTTTTCTGTTTATAAAAGAGGGCAAAAAAGAGATTAAGAGAGAAATAACTAGAAAGGAAGATATTAAATCAGATATTCAAACAAATTTTAGGCCTTTGAGCAGATCTGCCATCACTGAGGTTAGTCAGACCCAAATCTTAGCGCACATATACAAATGAACCTGTCTAAACACTTGCTGTCTGTTTAGTCCAGGTCTCCAGCATGTTGACTTGTGGTTTTTGTGGGGTTATAGACCTGTTTAATGGAGTTGTATTTTAAGGGATTCAGTGAGCTGTGTATCTCACAGACAGGATTACGTGTGCTGAAAAGGGGGAATTAATGGTTTTTGGCCTGCCTTTCTGCAGTTGCTCAAGTCCTCAGTATTGTAATCCAGTTTAGTGCTGCTTTCCTACAGCACAAAGCATGTCGCATACCGTCAGTGCACATTAACTATGAGAAATGCAAACAATTACAGGCTCTCAAGCTTATGTGTGCAGAGTTAAAATTATGTAACAAGTGAGCGTATTTTTGTGCTATAGTGAGTAGTTCATTTAGGCTAGAGCTAGTGATATTGATTGAGCACCACAGTAATGTAGAAACTCTTTTTATAGTCTTACATTGTGATTTCACATGATTTTTGAGATGCAATATTTTGCTCGCAATCATAGCATGATTATAATAAAAAGTAGTGATGTACAATATTTTCATGTTATGGCCAATAACTAATAAACAGCTCATGCTAAAATGCATACTGTATATATGTATTTAGGCATTATGATATTATATTGTACATTGTATAATACATACAGTCTATAATATTCATTGTGTTTAATAGTTTTATTAAATTATTATTTAAAAATGAACTTAAATTACGTATTGGCCAATATATTTAAAATATCTACTCTCTAATAAATTATAAATTATGATAATCAAAAAATGTATTTAATGTCCAACAGTAGTTGATAGGGTACCATTCTATCATGCATACCTAATTAAAAAAAAATGATTGCTTGCAATTCTTACTATATGTTGTGTTATCAAGAAGTCATTTTGTGTGTGTGGGTCTAGTCTTCCCTGGACTGTTGGGCTAAAACAGCTTAATAATCATGCTAAGTTATAAAAAAGTAGATAAATGAAATGTAAAAATGCAGAAAGTACAATTAGGTGATCATTATATAAAACCAACAGAAATCGATGGAAAGTTCCCTCATACACATGCTTTTATGCTGCACCACAGTATACTACTGTATATACAAACAGACATACAAACCTGTCTGGCCAATCAGACAGTTCGGGTGCGTGCATGTGCAGTATGTGCATATGCATGTGCAGTATTAGTAACCTTGGGATGTTTGCGGTGAGAGATTCCAATGCATCAGGGAGCACCTAGTGGAAAGGTTACTGCAGCAGGTGATTAATTAGCCAATTAACACGATGATAAATGTGCATGAGTAAATGAGGCAGGCAGCTGGAGACCGAACCAATTTCAGATAATATTCTCTTTTTTTTTTTTACTCATCCGTCCTCTTTTTCCCTCTTCATCATGAAAAACTGTTGAGTCAACTGTACATTACAGTGCTGTTTTCATTGTCATCCTTCTGATTGATTTAGTGCCTGTGGGTTTGCTCAGGGCACTGTGGGACCATTCAATTTGAACAGGCAGGGATTCCTTAATGGGATGGCTGTTAAGGTAATGAATAGGGTTTCTAGTCACAAAGACCTGGTTAAAAGCACCTGTCAGTGATGATGGGTAAGGCATTGTTCGGCTTGAGCAAACAGCATCCCAGACAGACATCACTGGTGTGTGTGTGTGTGTGTACCTGTGGTCTGATGTGGAAGGTCCTGTGGCTTTTGTTGACAAAATTTGTTTATTGCCCGCTCTGCTTAAAAAAAAAAAAAAAAAAAATTCAATCAACATTGAGGGATTGATATGTTGTGTCCCGGGATTGTAAATTTTGCTTAAATACATAAATGGTGAATTATAGTGCAGAATTTTAAATATTTCTTATTCAATTTACATACAGTTATTCTATATACATTATTTACACAATAATGATTTATACTTTTTGTTAGTTTGTTTGAAAATTCTCAGCATGTTTTTTTTTTTCTTTTCTTTTTATTCTTTTTTGTTTTGTTTTGTTTTCCCCCTTATTGGTCTGAATTTACACATTTGCAATCAGGCTTGTTGGAAGCACATGGCACTTTCATAATAAAATTTCCAGTGAATTGGCATTAGAAAAGGACATTAAGTTTTTCCTGAAACAGATAAACGTGAATCTGACAATATTTTATAACACTGGATATTATACATATCACAGCAGTTTGAAAATAAAATGTCTCTTTTATTGCGAATAGTGTTTCACAGGACCAGTTGAGCTACAGAGCAAGTTTATGACATAAAAAAAAGCATACAAATGGAGCTGGTTACTGTATGTGATGCAAATATCAAAATGTACTAGTTTATGAATCATGTGTAAAAGCACTTTGAGGCATACATGACATAGTATTGTGCAAGGAACCACACAATATTCTTTATTAATCGATAATCTGTCCCTTTAATCATAATTTGTGTAAAAATGAATGAAGGTAGGCCTAGTTACTGATATACTGTCAGTAGTGTTCATTTTAGCTGAAAAACTGTAGTGAATTGGATGTGTACTTTTTTGGAGTTTTGAAAAAATGAGTCACATTTTTCCATTGAGTCTGTGTTGCATATTTTCTGTGTACAGTATGTATGGACGCTGTTTCTTCACTTTATTTCAGTGATGTGTGACAGCGCTGCACTTGAAATACTTCTCTCTAGAACGTGCAATAAAATGTGAATCTCTTCAGGAAGTCTAAGGTTCAGTCAGGTCAGAGTGATTAAATATTTAAAGCAATTCTTAAAGCAATTAAGACTTACGTCTTTGCCCTCACAGAATACTGCTGAAAAATCATGTGGTGTTTGTCTGCATTCATCTCTCTTATTCTCATCTCTTATTTGAAGTGTGTGCATACAGTATTTGTGCTCAGCTGTGTTTGCATGTACGTATGTGTATGTGCTTACACAAATAATATGTATGTGTGTCTGGCTCCCAGAGGCTGACGTGTGCTGGTTGGAAGCCAGTGAGTACTGAGGTCTCATAGCAGCTGTGAGGTTAGAGAACTCGTCATAATCAGAAAGTAGAAAGTTATGCATTGCTGGCCCTAAAACAAGCCAGCGATGAAGATGGAAAAAATACAGGGCTATAAATTGTTAGCCACCATTAACATTCTTGGTAGCTAATTATATTATTGTTGATTTATGGCTTATTGAATAATCATCGTGTTCAAACCCACTGACTTTGGGGAGAGAGAGTTCTTCTAAAAATGTCCTGGGGTTTAGCATTACAGTGTGATATATTTTTTTTATTTGTGTAACGATTAAAATGTAAAGTCTTTAAAGATTTAAATACTATTTTTAATTGGATTCCAGTATGTGCACTGAAAAAGAATTATTCTAAAATGTCCACTAAAAATATCCTCTTAAAATAATTTAACAATAATTCTTTCTTTCTTTCTTTCTTTGTAAATAATTGATTTTTTAAATCTTTACTGTATGAATTATGCACTAGTAGACAGACACAGAACACATTGCCTGTCCCTGAACTGCTCTTATGGGGTTTTGACTATTTAAAACAAAAACGTATGAAACCACATGGCTAAAACACATCTTGTAGACATTGTGGGTCATTCTTGACACATTCTATGGTCATCCTATATCTCTTCCACAGTGCTGACCTCTTTTCTGCACTTTTCTCTTAATCAAGATGATGACAGACTAAGGGGATGAGTGGGTTGTGAAATCTGCCTACCTACAGTATAGGGTCAGGGGATTGAATGTCCTGAAAATTGGGCAACAGGCTTTTTACGAGAGGCTTCTGTGATCCCTCATTGTCACCAAAGGTTAACTAGGACGCTCAGGTTTGAATGCTTTCAGACTTAAACGCATGCATTACAAAATTACAAGCAAAAAGCTTGCTGTGCTCAAGTGACGGGTCTGTCAGAATGCACCAATCTATTTAATAATCACCTCAAATCCCTGAGAGATTTGCTGTACCTCCGGATCCACATGCACACACATAGCGTGCCATTTACAGGTCTGAGTCCTTATTGAAAATATGGCTTTCAAAATTGAATTTAAACCTGGAAATGAACAGGAAGCTTTAGAATTTTGATTAATTTTAAACAAACAAACAAAAAAAAATGTTATGATGTAAAGTGAATAAGAAATATTTAATATTTTAGTGACTGTGTGAACTCTTTTGTATGAAAAATATCATTTATCATGAAATAAACAAAACAATTAAATTAATTTAGAAAAAATGCTAAATAGAAGTATTTTACACTTTACAACACTTATTGTATGAATCACTATGACAGCTGTAAATCATGGCAGTTAGATTTGAGACAGTCTACTGTGGGTTTTGGCTTCAAATAAGGAAGGAAGACAAATGAAATGAATGACAGAAGGACAGGTGGAGACTGTGGAAGACAAAATGGAAAAGTAATAAAATTGTGGACAAAGCTTCTACTGACAGACTGCGCTGTAATGGAGCAGATGTCTCTCTGATGCCGCGAACATACACAGTGTCACAAGGAATTCTTTAACCTTCACATCATTGCACTCTGGATTAGTTTAAGGATGGAAAAAACTCTTTGTTTTGCTTTTTTTCCATGAAACAAATGTTTTATTTTTTTATGCAATCAGACTTTGTGTTTGTCAGTAGTCATTCTGAGTAAACACATCAGCGAGAGGCCACAGGGTGTCACTGGTCCAGCCAGATTGACGGCTGATCCACCCAGTGGAATATAGCAATTATTTTGGAAGTTATGAGAAAACAACAAACAGAGAAACTGAATTATCATAGCATAAATAAACTACTTTTCAAAACTACCTTCTCTTTTCCTTAACAAAGCTGAATTTATTTGATAAAAAATACAGTTAAAAAAATGTTTTCTGTCAGTATATTTTAAAATGTAATTTATTCTTGTATGCCTAAACTGAATTTTCAGCAACCATTCCTCCAGTCTTCAGTGTCACACAATCCTTTAGAAATCATTCTTATATGTTGATTTAATGCTATATATATATATATATATATATATATATATATATATATATATATATATATATATATATATATATATATATATTAAAAACATATATTAAGTTGTGCACCTTAAAAGGATACTCCACCCCAAAATGAAAATGTGTCATAAATCACTTACCCCAATGCCGTTCCAAACCCGTAAAAGCTCTGTTCATCTTCAGAACACAATTTAAGATATTTTGGATGAAAACCTGGAGGCTTGAGACTGTCCCATAGACTCCCAAGTAAATAACAATGTCAAGGTCCATAAAAGGTATGAAAAGTCATCGTCAGAAAATCTGCCATCAGACAATCAATCTGGGTTATATGAAGCGACAGGAACACTTTTTGTAAGCGAAGAAAACAAAAATAACAACTTTATTAAATAATTCCTTTGTCAACGGTCTCCTCTGTGTCTCTTGATATCACTGTATGCTGTGTTTTATGTTCTGTGGCATCCGCGCCACAAGGATGCGCTGTTTTATTTCAAATCAAAGCTAAATACACGTAGAAACAGCGCATCCTTGTGGCGCGGATGACACAGAAGAGTATACACAGCATACAGTGATATGAAGTCGTTATTTTTTTTTTCTTTGCTTAGAATTTTTTTTTTTCCTGTCGCTTCATATATGCCATATTGCACATCTGATGGCAGATGACAAAATTTTCATTTTGGGGTGGAGTATCCCTTTAATGTCTTTTGAAAACTTTTTTTCAGGATTCTTTGATGAATACAAAGTTTAGAATAACAGCATTTATTTGAAATAGAAATCTTTTGTAACATTATAGATATCTTTACTGTCACTTTCTTACAGTCTGTTACTGACCCCAAACATTTGAATGGTAATGTGTACAGTATGCATTGAATCTGTTTTATATGTAATTGCTGAAATATAGCAAATAGGAAAACACTGATATGGTCATGCTGAATTCAAACTGTCCACCTGTTTCAGTCATTTAGATTTTGTTCAAAAGTGTGTTGCTAGAGTATTACTCCAGTAGGTCATGCCTGTTCAGCTTTCTTTTTTCCATTGGTCAAACATAGATGGCCCTGCCCCTGAATCATTGTATTGGTTGAGCCAATGTTGCTAGGTTGTGCTTGGTGGGATGCTCCAAACAAACAGAGCAGTGTTTTGACAGCACCACAGAGACGCAGTATTTAATCACTCTACATATATCTCACAGTACCTATTTGTACCTATTTTTGTTTCTGCATATTAAGCTGAAATAGATGAAATCATCAAAGACATAAAAAAAGCTACACAAGCCACATATGAATTTAATGTACTTGTTCATATTCTGTAAAGGCTCATTTTTTCCCTACTATGTAAAAGGAACTTTCAGTTCAGATATTTGTGTTTACAAAAGCATTGGTGAGTGGGAAGGCCAATGTTTTCTATTACTAACTGGTATATGTGTGTGTGTGTGTGTGTGTGTGTGTGTGTGTGTGTGTGTGTGTGTGTGTGTGTGTGTGTGTGTGTGTGTGTTGGTGTGCATCTTTGTTTGTGTTGGGTTGTACAGCTTTCATCACAATTAAGACGGCAGACAGTGAAGCTTGTGAGTAAATATTGCTTCCAGATTGTTGTAATGTATCTAAATCCAGCTCATCCACTGGCTCATCCACTATTTCTGCCTTCTTTCACTGAAAGCGAACTGAGATTGTGTGTTAAATGGTGGTATGCTCTTGCTCCGTTCTGTGTGGCAGTCAGGCCTGGATGTAATTCCACTGTCCTGCTCTGTGCTCTTGGCCATGGGCCGTGCTGCTGTTTCTGGCTAAGAGTCATTGGTTTGGTTGGCTGTGATATGCAGCCTCTCTCCCAGCAGGTCTCTGTCTGACAGCTGTTACTAACTTACACGGTGTCATACTCTAGCCAACTTCTGACATTCACGGCACCCCTCCACAAAAGACTAAGTCGATTTTCCTGCATTTTCTAAAGACAAGTGAGTGGTGCTTGCTTGTGCAAAACACAACACCACAATGCTCTGGGTTGTTTCCATTCTGTTGCTATGTGGTTTGTGCTAAGTTGTGAGTGATGTTTAACATGTTAACGATACTAGGGAAAAAGGCCTAAATTAAAGATGTATGTATTTGAATTGCATATAAATTGTCCAATTAGGGTAATTGGATTACACAGTCCTAACATGCGCATACTAATAAACTTAATGTGGTGTATATTTGTAAGTCAAACATAAAAATGAACTTTCTAAGAAACAGGTAAAATGCACTCATAAAATCATGGCACATGTTGTTATTAACTATTTAAATTAGTTTGATTTTATTTAAGTAATCACATTTTCAAAATGCATGCATTCAAATTGCTAAGAATCAACATCTGTTTATCATGAAAGCAATTAAATTTATTCAATTAAAAAGTATTATCATTGTTAAAAATATGGCTGTGTAACAAGCAATATTCATTTAGTTGGAATGTATGAAATCGAAACAAACTGGATTTACTGATGACAAATATGTAAATCTAATTATTGTGTATTGTATTTTAAATACACAATAGTATTTAAGTTTATTGGTACTATTACAGACATCTTACAGTGGGGAAAATGTTTATTTGTTCCCCTGCTGATTTTGTAAGTTTGCCCATTTACAAAGAAATGAAGGGTTCAAGTTTTATGGTAGGCTTATTTTCATGCATAGAGACACAATACGGACCAAAAAATCGTCTCAGGTTACGCATGTAACCATGGTTCCTCGAAGGAACGAGATGCTGCATCATGTGTGTAATCAGTCCAATGGATGGGCAAAACATCATAGGCGGGTGACATCAGAGACCAAGAAGTTTAAAAGCACATGCGGCAAAGCCAGCATTTAGCCTCTAGGAATGAAGCAAGCGCCGGCAGAGATGCCGGAAGTGTGGCACTGCGGAGAGAAGGGCCTGCAGGAGAGAAGGGCCTGCAGGAACTCCAGAACTGTACCAGCCAGGCATTTAACTGGGTCGAGCTGGCGGTCTCCGCACCATGAAGTGAAAAATTTCCACCTCAAGGCATACCGTTTCCTCATGGAGGGAGCTCTGGATTGGAGGATGGTCTCAGCAACCTCGGTTGAGAGACTGGAAGCTACGAGCTGTGTCCCCTCAGGGGCCACACCCATAACTTCTAACTCTGAGTGGGGGCGTACCCTCCGCCTGTGAGAGGAGGTCCCTCCTGATGGGAATCTTCCCTGGAGAGCCGTCTAGGAGGGAAATCAAGTCCCATACTCGGCCCAGCCAGAATGGGGCTACTAACAGCAGAAGGACCCGTCCCGGGGGACTCTCTCCAGAACTCCCGGGAGCAGAGCAATCAGGGGAAAGGCATACAGATGAAGCCTCGGCCATGTCTGTACCATGGCATCCAGTCCCAATGGAGCTGGATGAGTCAGAGAGATCCAGAGGGGACAGTGCGATGTCTACCTGAGTCTAGCCAAAAATTCTCCATATCTGCTTCACCACCTCAGGGTGAAGCATCCATTCCCCGAGCCTCTGCCCCTGCATCAACAGGATGTCTGCTTCCATTGAGATGCCAAGGAGTTTGCCCTGGGACCACACAAGGATCTGGTACGCTAGTTTGTACAAAAGGCATGACCGCAGACCCCCTTGGTGGTTGATGTAAGAGACCACCGCTGTGTTGTCGGTGCGCACCAACACATGGTGACCTCTTAGGTCTGGGAGAAAGTGTTGTAGTGCCCGAAGCACGGCCAGCATCTCCAGGCAGTTTATATGCCATGTCAGATGGCGACCACTCCACAGACCACAGGCAGGGTGGCCACTCATGACCACACCCCAGCCGGTGAGGGACACATCCGTCGCTAGCGTTACGCGGTGACAAGGAGCTCCCTGCACTGGGCCCTGAGACAAGAACCAAGGCTTTCTCCACATGTCCAAGGCACGTAGGCATCCCCATGTGTCCTTGATCATGCGAAGTTGGTTTCCCAACGGGGAGAACCCCTTGGTCTTGAGCCACCACTGTAGGGGTTTCACGTACAGCAGGCCAAGAGGTATCACGTTGGACGCAGCTGCCATCAGACCCAGCAGTCCCTGAAACTGCTTGACAGTGAGTGACCGACCTTCTCTCACTCTAGCGACTGCGGTGAGAATCGAATCGATCTGAGCAGGTGACATATGTGCCTGCATCGTGGTCGAATCCCACACCACAGCCAGATTAGTTGTTCTCTGTACTGGAGAAAGCACACTTTTCTTGGCGTTAAGTCTTAACCCCAGCTCTTTTGTGTGAGCGAGAATGACACCTCGATGCCGAACTGCCATCCATTCTGATTGAGCTAATATCAACTAATCGTCAATGTGGTTGAGTCGTTAAAGTGTGGGGTGAGAGCGCAAGGCCAGAGTAAGAACCGGTATTGGTAGGCTTTTGTCCCCAAAAACAAACCTCAGGAACTTCTGATGAGGAAGGATGGATATAAGTGCATCTTTTAGGTCAATAGTGACACACCAGTCCTCGGACTTAGTCTGAGGCGAACTTACCTGCGAGCTTCCTGAACTTTAGTCCCCCGACATGAGCAGTTCATAAGACGCAGATCTAAAATAGGACGCAACTCATCATCCTTCCTCGGTACAGTGAAGTACCGGCTGTAGGACCCGGACTATGCAACGCGAGGAGGGACCACCTCGATGGCCTCTGCCCTCAGAGAGTGTCTACTTCTGTTCCATTACCAGAGCCTGCTCGGGGCCCACCAGGGTGGGAAAGTTCCCGGTGAATTGAGGCTGGATTCTGAGGCCTCTCCCTACAGTGTGCAGGACCCACTGAGACACGTTTGGCAGTAGTTTTCACGTCAGGACATTTACGACGAAGACTATCCAGCGAGAATGACGGTCCGCAGAATCCCCTTCCACTAGAAGATTCGGCCTGGGAGTGCCACTCTGACTCTAGACTCTGCAGAGTACAAGAAGTGACACCCCCAGCACGAGGGGCTGGTACACGGTAGAATTGTGACTGCTCCTGCCCAGCAGCCCTTGCTGACCACCTCAACCTCCTCAGAGGAAGAGAGGTAAACACGTGTTGTCATTTAAGTAATTATATTATATGAGAAGATGTATATCTAACTTCTCATAGTCAGATAAATATTTCATTTTATTCCTCAGAATTAAATGTAGTCAAACAACCAGACGAGTAAACATGGTCTGGTGTAGAAAAATTCACATCAAAAACAAAATGATGTAATACATCGCAGCCGTCAACTCCCTTGAGAGCTGATTCTGCATGCTTCACTCTCAAGCAGACAACACACAAACTGCGTGTGTCCCTACCCCTTTTCTTTTCTTTGTGGGCAGGGAAAAACACACAGCCTGAATGCTGCCTGCTCTCACCCAAAATTTCTCTTGACTGAAGCTTTTACATAATGGAGCTTATCAGTGGACAAACAACACTAAATAAGGCTCACAAACAGATAGCGACTGACACACACACAGAGCGCTTACTGAAAGACAGAAGGCTAAATGCCGGCTTTGCCGCACGTGCTTTTAAGCTTCCTGGTCTCTGACGTCACCCGCCTAAAGGCCCGTTCACACCAAGGACGATAACTATAAAGATAACGATAAAGATATAGTTCTAAAAATCGTTTTCAGTATTAAAGAACAGCAGCGTCCACAAAACAACTATAACGATAAAGACAAAGAAAAACGATATCGTTGGAATCACTTTCAAAACGATTTTTTTCCAGCTGATGAACGATAAAAAATTGACAGCCAATCAGAATCCATCCTGCTGTAACGCGCTCGAGAATTTAAAGCACCAGACGAGCGTGCGCTTAGAATAAACAGAAGATATCGTTCGCTGGTGTGGACGCTAATATCGTTATCTTTATAGTTATCTTTATAGTTATCGTTCTTGGTGTGAACGGGCCTTAAGACGTCTCGCCCATCCATTGGACTGATTACACACATGATTCAGAGCCGGTCACGCTGAAGGGCGTTCCCAAAGCGTCCTCCGATGCAGCTCGAGTTCCTGAAGAGGAACCAGAAAAACACATTATATAAAAGTTAGAGATTGATTTGCATTTCAATGAGTGAAATAAGTATTTGATCCCCTACCAACCAGCAAGAATTCTGACTCCCACAGATTGGTTATGTGCCCATGTGAAACACTTTAGTCCTGTTACTTTAAGAAGTTACTCCTAATGTCAGCTCGTTAGGTGTATAAAAGACACCTGTCCACACAATCTGTGTCTTCCATTCCAACCTCTCCCACCACCATGGGCAAGACAAAAGAGCTGTCAAAGGATGTCAGAGACAAGATTGTAGATCTGCACAAGGCTGGAATGGGCTACAAGACCATCAGCAAGAATTTTGGTGAGAAGGAGACAACTGTTGGTGCGATTATTCGGAAATAGAAGAAATACAAAACAACCATCAGTTGGCCTTGGTCTGAAGCTCCGTGCAAGATGTTGCCTCATGGGGTAAGGATGATCATGAGAAAGGTAAAGGATCAGTCCCAAACTACACGGGAAGAGCTTGTTAATGATCTTAAGGCAGCTGGGACCACAGTCACCAAGCAAAACATTGGTAACACACTACCGAAATCCTGCACAAGGTCCCCCTGCTTAAGAAGGCACATGTACACGCCCGTTTAAAGTTTGCCAAAGAACATCTAAATGATTCAGAGAAGGCTTGGGAGAAAATGCTGTGGTCAGATGAGACCAAAATTAAGCTCTTTGGCATTAACTTGACTTGCCGTGTTGGGAGAGAGAGAAATGGGGACTATGACCCCAAGAACACCATCCCTACAGTCAAGCACAGAGGTGGAAACATTATGCTTTGGGGCTGTTTTTCTGCTAAGGGTACAGGACGACTTAATACCATTGAGGGGCAAATGGATGGGGTACATGTACTATAAAATCTTGGATGAGAACCTCCTTCCCTCAGCCAGGACACTGAAGATGGGTCATGGATAAGTCTTCAAGGATTACAGTGACCCAAACCATACCACCAAGGCAACAAATGAGTGGCTCAAGAAGAAGCACATTAAGGTCATGGAGTGGCCTAGCCAGCCTCCAGACCTCAATCCTATAGAAAATCTGTGGAGGGAACTGAAACTTCGAGTTGGCAAACAACAGCCAAGAAACCTTAAGGATTTAGAGAGGATCTGTAAAGAGGAGTGGACCAAAATCCCTCCTGAGATGTGTGCAAACCTGGTGACCAACTACAAAAAAAGTCTTACCTCTGCGCTTACCAACAAGGGTTTCTGCACCAAGTACTAAGTCATGTTTTGCTTGGGGATCAAATACTTATTTCACTCACTGAAATGCAAATCAGTTTCTAACTATTATATTATGTGTTTTTTTTTCTGGATTTTTAGGTTGGTATTCTGTCTCTATACGTTAAAATAAACCTACCATAAAAATGACAGACCCTTCATTTTTTTGTAAGTGGGCAAACTTACAAAATCAGCAGGGATTCAAATAAATATTTTCCCCACTGCATGCAATACTTAAAGTTTATTAGTTTGTTTATGTTAAAATTGTGTAATTCAAATGGATAGATTAATTGTTGGATTTGTTGATGCTAAATATATAAACCTGATTATTATGTATTTAAAACACATTCAGTGTAATAGTACTATAACATAAATCTTACCAGTTTCATTTTTGTATGAATAACATATGCATTACATTTAGTTTATTTTGTTTTGATGGAAAATGTATATGCAATTCAAATACATAAATCTGAAATTTAGGTCTAAATATTGCTAGGTCAAAAGAGCCCAGTCTATTATTTTCTGATAACTAGATATGAATCAGGTCCCTCATTCATTATGCATATGGAAATTTTTACATGTTTTTTTGTCCATCAAGCAATAACCCTAAATAGAAACAAACAGAAATCCTCTCATTGAATCTTCACTAAATCTGTAAATTCACAGTGAGTTTTAATTTCTTGTTATAGTCGTCATCAGCATCAGCTCTTTGCTCTTGCATTTTTGACTTCTCTTCTGGTCCACACAGCTGGATGAGAGATGTAGTGACCTGCTTCTCACCCGGCGGCCGTTTGAGCCTCACAAGCTTGAGTTTCTGATGGTCCTTTTATCAGCCGTTTCACTGGCTCAGTAGCCTGATGAAATAGCACTCAAAGTGGGCTGCTGGCTTGTTAACGAGGGCTTGGTGTATGAGCCCACTGCCTGTTAAAGTATGTGTGTATGCAGGTGGCACAAAAATCCTCTGGGCTGGGTAATGGGTAATAGTGGTTAGCTGTTGCAATGCTTTCCAGATGCAGCAGGTCTTTAAAGGCTCAGGAGAGGAGTGTGGGCCTACAACAAGGAGGTGCAACCCAATCCAGGGGCAGAGGTCATCTACCCGCTGCCTATAACTCATAAAGCTGCCTAGCAGAAAAGGTCAGCCACAGGTAGCAAGAGAAAGGTCATGATTTAGGTTAGATGTTGGCATTTAAGATGAAAGCGTCACAATGGCTGAATTTTTTCTCTATTATTACTCTATTAAAACTGTTGTTTTTACAGTTCAGCTTAAATGATGTTGCTGCAGTCTTGCTTGTGTGAAATGTGTGATGAACATTATCATTTACTCAGCAGTTTTTGTCCTTTTATTGAAAGCCAGTGAGACAAAAAAAAATATCGGACCGCACTGATTTTCATTGTATAAAAAGGGAGATATTTTATGTCAGTAATGCACAGAAGAAAAAATATATTTTGTGGTTGAACTGTCCCTTTAATAGTCTATAATAGAATTTTAACAGCCCTCTAGGAAAATAGGAAATCCTCAAGACAATCTAACCAAAGGGAGGATGCAATGAGAAATGGATATATCCTCTGGTGTTAGTCTGGTGTTAGTTATGCTAGTTTTTATCTCCAGGCTTGGGGGCACGATCATGTTGGCGGAAACTGCTGTTAGATAAATTAGCAGGAGCAATTATCAAGGAAAGACTGCTGGAGTAAGAAGTGTTTAAGCTAATCAAATAATTAACAGGGAAGACTCAGCGCTTTCTAACTAACACAAACTCGATGCAAAGAATATGAGGAAAACCTTGCCTCTCACTCTCAGTTGAGCTTTGTAAATGAAGTAGAAAGATAGAGGCAGCAAGCAGTGGGAAATGTGATAATGGTCTGGAAACCTGACATGGTTATTTGTTCAGTTTAATGGTGATTGAGCTGCTTGCATTGTTATCCCCAAAGTCTCATGTTATAGAGAAAATGCTCTTGCTTCTCTCAACCAAGCACACACAAACACTGTATACAAGCTGGGCATAAAATACGCTATTATGGCTCCATTAGGAGTCTGGAAGTAAAAGAGCAGTGTGATATAGTCTGACTGAATGAGAACAGTTTATAGAGAAAGACCAGACAATAGACTCACATGAACTGTTTACAGTATCCACATTTTAAAAGATGAAGAGAGATGACAATGCACAAATGTACTTATTTTCAAACATAATAATTATTTACTAATAAAAATAAAGCATTTTTCTTCTGTCCTTCTGCTTCTGTTACAAGCACTGTTTAAATTGCATTGGCAAGGTAAGAAGACTCTTAGGGATTTTACTTGGTAGTTGCTGACTTATCACAAGAGTAGCCATTTATATCGCAATATCACTGTAAAAAGTTGTAACTTGCAATAGTTACTTTAAAGGGATAGTTTACCCCCCAAAAAATCTGTCATTAATTACTCACCCTCATATCGTTCCAAACCCGTCAACACCTTTGTTCATCTTCAGAATACAAATAATTTTTTTTTTTTTTGATGAAATCAAAGAGCTTTCTGACCCTGCATAGACAGCATCGCAAGTACCACTTTTTAAGGCCCAGAAAGGTAGTAAGGACATTGTTAAAATAGTCCATGTGATATCAGTGAATCAACCTTAATTTTTATGAAGCTACAAAACGAGAATAAACTTTTGTGTGCATAGAAAACAAAAATAACAAAGACTGACAGCGAAGAAAATAAATTCACAAAGGTTCACTACAAATAACATTACAAACCATTCACTGTTATTCATTAAAACATTACCTGTAGTGTTTTAGGTCATATTCTGTTAGGATTTAGTGTTTTTAACATGCCACCAATAGAAGGCAAAAGACCCACAGAGACCAATACAGTTGTCATTTAAATTAATACGATTCCTATTAAAACCATTACAAATCTATGAGGGCTACTCTTTCTTTCTTTCTCTTTCTTTAATTCTTTCTTTCTTTTGCATGGATAAGTAGGTTAAGTAGGAGAGAAGCATTATTATTTGAAATGTGATTTTCTGTAGCTCTAACAGTAGAGCATGGTGCTAGCAAAGAAAAGATCATAGGTTCGATTCCTGGAAAAGTAAGAACTGATAAAATGTGATGTACCTTAAGTCACTTTAAAAAAAAAATTGTCAAATGCATAAATGTAAATGTGAATGAAACGTCTAAAATTCTTTTTCTGTTCCAGTTGTTTGATGTTATAATAGTTTTAAATGAAAATTCTCAAAGCGCAGTTGAATAGTCTTTTTATTTTCCTGCCAGTCACATTCATGAAAAGCCTCTTGAAAAAGCAGCTTGACTTTTCCAGCTCCTCTGCACTGATCTTCAGCGCATAGATGTATATTCCTTATCGAAAGCTGAGTTATCTCACTGCACCCTCGCCCACCCTCCATCACTTTCTTATGTTCTAGTAAAGTGCCTGGTCTACTTCTTTTAATGCATCGTTTTGGGACTGTCCCATGTAGTGTGTTAGTGGAAATAAGGGTAGATTTAGCCCCTTAGTGACCTCACTGGGGTCCCATGAGATCTACAGCTGACAGTGATACATCTGTGTGTGTACGTATTTCTTACTGAATTGCACTTTCTATCACTGTTTCCGATCTGTTGCTCTAACCACAGGTGTCACATGCTTCCCTAACGTTCACGCGTCGTCTGCTGACATTACAGTAACTTTCTACTTCCTTTCTCTGTGAGGTATCATTTGTTGTTTGCTCATCGATTTTTCTTTGTCTTTTTTTCTGCCCCAGTGTTCCTTTTTCCCCTCAGTAGTCTCTAATGTCACTTGCAAGTTTTTTTCCATCGACTTTTCATAAGAACTTGTTACTACAGGGTATGTTGAAGAACTTGCAGCAGTTGTTCATATTTGATTTTTCTTGATTTTTCTTAAATATTAAAAATAAAACAAAACAAAAATGTAACATTTTATTATTTAAATATTAATATATAAATATTATTTAATTTTATGTTTTAAAGATTTTACTCACCCTTATGTCGTTCCAAACTTGTATGTCTTTCTTTTTTATGCTGAACACAAGAGAAAAATATCTTCAGAATATCTTCAAGAAATGTTCCACAGAAAAAAAGAAAGCCATGCAGGTTTAGAACAGTGTTATTTATATACAGTTGTAATATTTATTATTATTTTAATATACTATTAAATTTTGTTAGTATATTTTTATTGTATTTTATATGTTACTCTTATATGTTAAGTTTTCATTTTAAATTTAGTTTAAGCCTAAGTTATTTTGTTATGTGCTTATGTGTTTTTGTTCTATATATATATTTCTATGTAGCTTTATTTTATTTTAGTCTTAGTAATTTTAGGACTTAGGCTTAAACTTATTTTTCTGAATTAATGCAACATTTTAGAAAGGTTTTCATTGAATATTTATATTTTATTTAATTTTAGCTTTATTTCAATTGCTAAAAACAATTTTTATTAGTTTTTAGTTGGAACAAACTGGTTTGAAAAGACATGACGGTAAGTAAATGTTGACTAAATTTAAATTTTGGGGGTAATTATATTTAATACAGTATATTCTCAAAAAAAGTTTTCTGATTAAATAATTTTTAAACATTATAATTGGGAGATATAACTAAAGTATATTAAGAATAGGCTTGTTTTGCTGTAAAGTTTTTAGCAGTACTGTGCTTGTTATTATTCTTAGTGCAATACTGTCTCTATATTCAACATCTGAACGATGAAGTCTCTCACTCATTATGAAGAATTATCCCTTTGACAGTGAAGGATATAAATGCATAGGAAAGCATTGTAAAAGCACTTTTCTTATAAACCGAGAGAGAAACCATATGTGAAAAAAAAATACAAAGTTTGCACTTTTCAAAGCCCTTTGCAAATGATGGTGTCACTGCATTAATGCACATCAAAGTGATTGATCCTCGTGTATGTGTGCAAACGTGTGAGCGCATACATTTGTGCTTCTGTATGTATACGTAGCAGCAGGGTGTGTGTTTTCTCAGCTCCTGTGTCAGTTTCGAGCAGCCCAGGGTTGAGGAGGAGTGTGTGATCATGTCCAGGCGTCCAGACGCTTGTATGAGGATGGATGGGGCAGTTCTGTAGAAGCCAGACACGAGACTACAGAGATTCCATTACGTAGTGCATGTGTCTCGCAGCACAACAACACAAGAGCCGACAGCCTCTGCACCCCCAATAAACCTGAGCCTCCTCGCTCCAGTGTTTACACACCGAGACATCAGACTCTCTGCACTATATCTCAACTTCAAACTGTGGCCAAACACTAGCTTTGCACCTGCATATACACTCTGGTTATATAGAGCAATTCAACAACTCCAGCCCCTCTGAAAACAGTCAAATAGGCCTAGACCTTTTTTGCTTTGCTTTTGAAGTAGATAATGTGCTCTTTTTTGTACTTGGAGACTGAATAATGATTAAATGATATTGCTGGACAGTTTTGAATTTGCAGGTTGTGTTGCTTAGCAGACTAAGCAATTGCAGAAGGGATGAATCATTCCATTCTGTTCGTCTGCTACTGAATCACCATGTAGGTAAGTTGAAATGGTCAGATATGCAAATTTAGATGCAGTCTGCATATATATAGCATAGATGCAAAAGAATTTCCTGACAAAAAGACCATTTTTAATGCTTTCTTATCTAAATTATCGTCTAGACATGATGAATTTAAATCAGATTCACAAATGGTATGGCTGATTCACTCAAGATGTGGTTTTGTGACAATGTGCCCCCATTTGCACAGTTAGCAATTTCAGAGTAAGGTTATATGCTGTTGTTCTTTGTGGTTTCTGGGGTGCCAGAGAAGCTTTTTTCGGTGGTTGATTTTAAAGCTCAGGCAGAAAAATAACCACATTGATCTGGATGTGAAGTGATTACTTAATTAATGTAAATATAGAAAGTCAGTTATATGTTGGCCTGCATGTATGTGCGAATGTGGCAGGAAGTGTGTTTCTCTCTTTGTGTGTGTGTGTTTCATAGTCACAAAGTTTCGCTCAACTAATGGATGGAAAATATCTCCACACACTCGGTGCACTTAAAAAAAGATGCTCAGTAGTTCCAGAGATGGGCTCTTTTTCCACTTGCTTTCCTTGGCTTCTTTCACTGCTCTGAAGATAGTTATGCTTTAAATCTGCTGTAAGTGTGAGTTGTTTTAACTGAAGTTAAAATTGCAATGATTATAGGTGTGTGAATTATTCCTTTCAAATTCAGTTTAGATAATCTATACAGTTACAAATCTATGCGATAACCCTTAAGTTTGAATTTGTGCATATGTTGAAAAATTTATGAGAACACAAAGGTTATGTTGCTAACTGAATCTATTATGACCTGTAAAAGATTTATTTTTATTTTTTTACGTAAGAAAGAAATATATGAATGAATATATTAAGCAATAATTCATAAAATTTATATTCCAAATAAGTGCTGTTTTTTTTTTCTTTATCTTTATTTTTTATTTTTTTTTACTTTCTACTCACCAAAGAGTCCTAAAAGAAAGTATCACAATTTCCACAAAAATAAGTAACAGTTTTCGCTTTCCTCTTCAGGTTGAACTTTTGAATTTGTTTCAGAAATGTTGTGCTATAAACATAACACACTTTTACAAATCCAGTGGCAGTGACTAGTTGTTCTCTCGTTCTAGTTTTGAATAGATCTAGTCAGTACTGCTTGTTGGTAGTTACAGTCTGCAGTATGCAGTAATATTATGAATTTTTACAAATAAAACTGAACTCAAATTTTGATGCCATTGTTTTGACTATTCTGCAGTTTCTGATAAAGTATGTGTTATCACAGGAGGATGGAACAATTTGTGGTGCTTTAATACAAAAGAATGGAATAAAAACTACACTGAAAGTAAATGGTGAAACGGGAGCAGAGTGTAAGTGAGGGAATGAGGATGAGAGCAGAAAGAAGGAGAGAAGGTGTGCTCTCAGCGGTTTGCTCCAAAACCCTCAGGTGGATGCCTCTTTCTCACCAGCTTGTAATTTATGTACCTTTACATGAATTAAAAATCTCAAATGCTGAGGCCCTTTTAAGCCTGCATCTGTAGAGACCTGATATTTCATCTAATGATGCCCTAGTGTAGCTAATGACAGGCCTCTCTGAAGAATTCATACTTGGCTCTGCAGCATACAGTGGACAGCAGGCTGCCATGGCCATTACAGCAGATTGGTTACTAGCCACCCGCTGAAAAACCTGAATCAGGAAAGGCATAGCATACATGGTCTCTGGGTGCCTCTCAATAATGTCTTCAGGCAAGATACTTCTGGAGAAGCAAGACCAATGCTTAAGAGGCTTAGCCATGGACATGAAAGCCACATCCTGCAGCAAACTTTGTTGTGCATTGTGTTATTGTGACAGTAAAAGAGCATTTGTGTTACAGCTAAAGGAATAGTTCACCCAAAAATGAATGCTATCCAAGATATAGATGAGTTTATTTCTTCATTGGAACAGATTTGGAGAAATTTAGCATTACTGTACATCACTTGCTCACCAGTGGATCCACTGCAGCAAATGGGTGCCTTCAGAATAGGGATGGGTACCGAGAACCGGTATTTTTTTGGACTTATTGGGTCAATACCGGACTACCGATAAGCTTCAGGACAAACGATACTGTTATCGATACTTGCGTTGTTTTATCTATGTATACTTTTGTATACTCCGTATACAAGCTGCTGCTTGTCATTTTCCTTCACTGAATGATGTGACCGACATTTGCTGCACGATGTTATATACATGTGTGGTGTGTGTGTATATGTGCAGTCAGTCATGGCAGCAAGAGTGAAACATTCCAAAGTGTGGGCTCATGTTACAAAATAAGCGACAGCAGTGTCCGATGCAATATATGCAGTAGTGTAAAATAATGAACAAAGGAGGCAACACTAGTAATATAATGAAACATTTACTAACAAAACACAACATCTACCCAACTATGGGAAAGTGGGATGAAATAGCACGGTATTAAAGAGTTCGCGACCAACTCAACAGCGCAGGGAGGACATGTTTGCTAGCGCCACTGAACTGACAACGTTGCACTGATCAGTTACAACAGCGCAGCGCGAACATTAAAGAAGTTTGTGTTTTTCCCTGCACGTAACATAATGAAGATCATTAAGTTATTAACTACATGGTTTTGCCTATTATCTTTCATATTGCTACTTGTAAGAGTTTACAAAACAGTCAAAAAGAGTTCTAAGCAAATATTGTGATGTATTTATCAGCTTGGACTCTCATTTTGAGTGCTTAGTGAATGGAGTAAATATCCATCTGCATATCAGATATTTACAAAGATAGCTCTGTAGATGTAGATAGATTACAGTTGTGTTATAGTGAAATCTAGCCATTAATTCCAGCTGTTAATTCCAGCTACATAAACACCTGTCATTGTGATATCACAGTTTGAAGGAGTGTGGCTGTTTACTTCAATTTCTAAAAATTGCTGATTGCATTGAATTAAAGATAATTTGTTTCACTCGTCAGACTGTAGATATGAACTTTTTTTCATTGTTCTGCTCTCCTCTAAGCTCATATTGAATTTTGTATTATTGTTGTTGTTGTTTTTTATTACTCAGACATATTTATGTTAAAATTGTTTATTTGCCAATTTAATTATGCTGAAATCATTAAATGAAATGCTTTTATTGTTTTTTCAATTTCCTCTGAATTCCTTGACTCGTCACCAATTTCCTCTCTCAGCACTATGCTTGCTGTCAGCATATTGCAGTAGCTTTGATTTATGTTTTTTTCCCCTTTTTTCCCACTATTGTTCTCCACAAAGGAATGCAGTGATATTAATATTATCACATTACAAACTTAAAAACTCACAGATATTAATGTGGAAGAACATTACATTTTGTCTCTGTTCTGTAAGTTTTAAGTGATTCAGAGGAAATCATCCACAGTGATTGAATTGATACTTTGTCTCAGGTGTTTTGTTAATTGAGTCTCATCTGGTTTTTGTAATTAAAGTTTAGTGTGACTGCACATTAACAGACACCTCTTCAAGTATGCATAAAAGAAAAGAAAGAAAGAAATAAGCATTCAGTCAGAATGCACAGTAGCTATTGAATGACTGTCAATGGAGAAAGATGCTTTGTGTTTCCCAGATGGTTTCACAGCATCTACCAACAGGGGCTAAATGGACCATACTAACTAGCTAAATGGTGACCTCTTGCCCAAAATGAATGGTAGTGGGTGGCAGTGTGACCACATTTTTAATTGCATATCTTTGACCTCTTCTGACAGCCCTCAATTAATGAGAAATCAGATTCTGGAACGTGCATAAATTTTATATTAAATTTGCATAAGCTTGAGGATCAGAAGTGTATATGCTACTATTCAAAAGTTTGGAGCCTTAAAAAAAAAAAAAAGAATGAATACTTTTATTTAGCAATTAAATAACAAATTTCTTTGTAAGATTTTTTTTGACTATTATTTCTGAGCATTAATGAAGTGAAAGAAAAAAAAGTGAAAAAATGTAAACATTACAGGAATTTGTATTGCACTGAACTAAATTGCTGGTAATTGCCGCAACATAAGTTATATAGATCTAAATCAAGGTTTAATCAACTAGAATAATGTTTTCCCTCTGATAAGACTGTAAGTGTTTAAAGCAGTGTTGCTTAAGCTTCAAAGGCAACTCGCTCAAGCAAAAAATGTGTTTGATCAAGGCACTGTGATCTCTCCTCCCCTTTATGGCAACAACCCATGGACCAACACAACAACACACACACACACACACACACACACACACACACACACACACACACACACACACACACACACACACACACACTCATGCATACTTGCACATACTCATGTCCACCTTCTTCTACTAACTTTAGAGTCCCATGTGTTTGTATCCTCACCAGCACAGCACAGTCTTATACTTCCCGCTATCAGATGGCTGCGTTCACTCTGAGGTTAATTTGCCAGCTGTTCTTATCTTACTGAGATGGAATGACTGGAAAATAGGGGAAGATTTATTTCCCCTGACATCTTTAATTCTGATTTGCTTTTAAAAGCCGTGACAAGTGGATGTCGTTTTTTCCATTCCATTCTCTCTCACTGAGGCCTTCTGATTGCTAGGTTCTTTACATTTTCCTATTCCCACCTGACCTGATGCCAGAGATGTGAGGTGTATTCAGGACTACAAGATGTGAGGTTGTATTGGGAACAATATTAGAGGCTTGTGCGTCATTCAGAATTAAATAGCGAATTTGCATTGAAGAAACAATTGGGATGCAGTATTACTATTTGAATGAATGTAGAATTAAAATGGAATGAAATTACATTCATAAAGATAAATGCTGTAAGTTTAGTTTTGATGATACATTTCACTGATTCTTGAGACATGGGACAAAACGTCCAGCAATTGTAACTGCTATTAGGTTTAAAAATGAAAATATTTTCCATTGTAAATGCCATAGGGATTAATAATAGAATCTATTTAACACAATTATCCCCTTGAATTTAATTCTATGTAAAATCTATGACACTTATTGTCTTCTCACTAAATCTAGAACAGTGTGTCCACAGAGAAGGGTTCAATCATTCATGCTATAAAATAAATAAAAAACAACACTTAATAATATCTCATTTCAAAGCAAGGTTGTTTTTCAGTGACACATGGATGTTTCACAAGGTTTCAAAGTTGTGTCCCTACTTTTTGTCAACACCATCAGACATTTATTAAAATGTTAAAAATCAGGGTATATCAGGGGGAGCTGTCACTCTGAATGACCCCCTTGCCACATTCCACATCTGCAGAGTATATTATTGTCAGACAGGCTCTGGTAAGTTTTATGGTTTTACAATATTTTAAATCCTAATGTTAATATTTCCTGTGTCACAACCATGATATGTCAACACCATCTTCCAATTTCTGAGGAAATTATTTGAAATATTTAGGATTTGATTCTCCAAAGCAGGTTCTTTTAGCATCAACAGAAAAACAAAAACAACCAAAATGGCTACTAAATGAACTTTGAAATGAATGGATTTTTGAATCGTGAATTGTTGATTTCAGCCAGTAATTGATTTAAAATGATAAGAATGCTACTCATGGCCAGTACTGCTGAAGTAAAATAGTTTTTCTTAGTAAAGTAGTTTTACTTTTCTGTAGTTTTTCAATGGCTCTCTGTCTTACCATTGACATTGCCTGAGCAGCTGAAGGCTGCGCATTTGGACGGAGCAAAAAATATGCGTTTGCTTTAGCAAACAGACATTGGGCCTGATATTGGGCCTGTTTTCTTTCAGAAGGAAAAGTTAAATACGGTAGCATTTTATTTGATAAAAATAAGATAAAGAAGCTCACATCATGCAGAGGTGTGACATTTACATTTACATTTAATCATTTAGCAGACGCTTTTATCCAAAGCGACTTACAAATGAGAACAATTGAAGAAATCAGACCAACGAGAGAACAACAACAGTATACAAGTGCCATGACAAGTCTCAGTTAGTCTAGCACAGAACCCGTAGCAAGGTGTTTTTTTTTTTCAAGAATTGGAGTAGACAACAAAAGGTAGGTGCTAGTATTAGTTGGTCAAGTGCTGCACAAAAAATGTGCTACACAATAGTTAACACGAAGTAATTATTTAATTATTTAATTTAATTGAATTATTTAATTTTTAAATCTTGATTTACATACCCTAGTGAAAAATAAATATACTAAAATGTATTTGAAATACATGTAATTCATGCTATACTACAAAAACATTTACATATTTAAATGCTTAATAAAAATACCCTGCAATTGTACTTTTGGTATACTAAACTGGTATACTTATAGTCTGCTAAACCCGAACAACTGATTTCGTACTTAATGCACTTTAATTGTGAGAAAGTAGTGTTAAAGTCCAAGTAAATATATACTGAAGAACATTTGATTGTGCTAAAGTGGAACTATTGCAAGTATAGGCTACTTCAGGTACACTATCACAATACCTTGCATTTAAAGACCGATATTATTCAAAGATCATACAATCCTCATCAACATTAAAACACATTTTAAGCTTAATATTAAGAAATGCACATTGTGCAGAAGTAGTACTCCAAATAAAGGTTAATTATAATTTTTATGTCAGTAAGTTTTGAGCGATATGCTAGTACATGTATTAATAGATTTGAACTATACTAAATATTGCCTTTTTTACTATGGAAAACATTTTTTTTTGCCCTCACTCTCTGACTCTACAAAGGCTGCTGTGTAATTTGCCCTCTGACTAAGCATATAAAGAATTTAGGGGAAGCATTTTACTAATCCTGTGATTGTACTTAAAGAATGCAGAATCGAATCGAATCGCATCGCATCGAATTTAACTGTGAATGGTCTTGATTTAAATTGTTCTGAACTTGCAAAAATAAAAAGTTAATTTTTAATGGTCATGAATAATTGTACTTTTTTATGTTTTGATTGTTACACACTGTACTTCTAGATATTAACCAAGTGACTGCATGGTCCCCTGTGGCTATCTGTTTTTGTCTTGTGGCTTTGCTGCCAATCATTCCGGATCATTCATCTTGCAGCCTATCACATTTTCTCTTTCTCTCTGTCAGCTGGAGTTCAAAATGTATCGTCTCCTGCAATGAAACTGAAAGATCAGCTGCATTCAGCACACATCTCAGACCTAGGAAAAACTATAAAAAGCCTCCTATTAGTCAGGGGCTGCCTACATTTCCAGGTTTAGTTGTGAAGTCAGAGCTCGATTTTCAAAATGAACCTTGAAGTGAATGGGTTGGCAACACACACACACACACACGCACATAGACCTCTCTAGACTAGGGGGACTAGTGTGTGTCATCTTCAGTGCAGATTTCCATTAATCTGTAATGGAATTTCCAACATTTATATTAATTTTATATATTCTTGTATATGTAAACCTAATCAGTGGTGACTGCATCTAATTAGTGAGCAAGTCAAGTGTCAAAATTACTTTCACATATATTTAATAACAAACCTAACCAGGACTGTCGTTTCAATTTACATGCCTAGCACATTAGATAGATAGATAGATAGATAGATAGATAGATAGATAGATAGATAGATAGATAGATAGATAGATAGATAGATAGATAGATAGATAGATAGATAGATAGATAGATAGATAGATAGATAGATTTTTTTCTGTTTTTCACTGCTTCTCTGCAGGATAAAGATAGAGTTTCCTCTTCTCTGGGTGATGGATGGCCCTGCTGCTATTTTGGGGGCTGATGGGGGATTGCCTCTGTGGAGATCAGCATATAAAATATCTAGTCAGCATCGGTCTGACACTGCTGTACTGTTCCGCCAATAAAGCTCACAGAAATATGGAGGGACATTACCCTTCCGCCACACACCAGAAACAGATACGCTATATATTCTTCATCCAATTGTGCCTACACTTAATTCTTGAGTCTTGAACTTGAGTCAGCATCCTGTGAGGATCTCACAACTATTTTCCTGACTGTCTCTCTGAGTGCTGTCCAATCGCCCAATAATTTTTTTTTTTGTGTGTGTGTGACAATTTAGGATGCATACATTAATGGAGTAATTTCTGAGTATTAATGTTTTAATATATGTTATTTAGTTTGTAATATTAATTTCTATATAATATTATATTATGTATTATATAATATATGATGTATGATATCAGTGTGTAGTGAGCAGTGAACACTGCATAGATGCCCTGTGAATCAGAACGCTGCTTCCCGTGTCTCGCTCTGCTAATTGCATTATTCTGGGTTTAGTGATATTGATAGTAATATGGGCCCTGCTATAAATAAGCTCCATTAAATTAATTCCTTGCTTCTGAATGAGCTTCAGGTTCATTGTGTTTTGCAGGAGGTACAGATGTTAATGTGAAATTCAAGCATTCAGCACATTGGAAAAAGCCACAGTTGCACTAATGACTGAACCCTGAGGAGTCACTGTTATTACTTGTAATTTCAAATCAGCCCACACACTGTTTGATTGTGAGCTGCTTTTTACATAAGGTTCTGGAAGTGCTGTGCTTTTGTATTGTAATCTAGCAAGTTTGTTAGCTTATTTGCTGCATAGTGAATATCATAGTTCAATGTATGAGGTAAAATAATATTTGGACACAGTCTCTGACAGTATTATGTTTGATATGATGTTACATATGCGTTCATATGAGATGCATTCAAAATGTCATTTTAATCAGATTTCAAGCCACATGTCACACAAAAAAAGGATTCTAAACAAACCTTAACTGAAATGTTTTTTTTTTATTATTATTTTGATTTGTAGAGACTGGTAAAAACAGTCAGGTATCTGTGGAGGTCTCAGTGTCTTCCTTTAGGACAATGAAGTCCCAGACAGAGTAGGGCGCTACGGTCTGGTCTAACTAGAGATATAACCCTGTTAATCCTGAAGCAAAAGAGCTGCAGTATAGTAATGTTAGTCCTGAGAGAAGCCACTTTATCTCCCTCTCTATTTCCTTGCCCAGCAGGTAAATTATGCCATACTTCAGTGAACTACTCATTTCGCAGTGAATGTCTCATTTTACTTTCCTCTTTCTCTTCTATTGTATTCTCTCTACTTCCTAACCCTTTGAGGCTTATGTTATTCCATTTACACCACCTGTCTTATGTTCCCCTCCTGTGCCAAACCTTGTTTCTGATCATTTTGAATTGTTTTTCTCGCCTCTTCCATGAGAAAGCATTGTTTCTCTTGTTTCATATTTCTACAGATTTTTTTTTCCTGCCCAAGGGCATTTCTTCTTGTCTAGTATTCTCTGTTAACAAACATTGCATAACATTATCCATTATCTCACCCGGTCTATAAAGCAAGACCAGCATGTTGCATAACCGGTTCCTTATTCAGTATGTGCTATTTGTGCTGGTACCTCTCACGCTGATGACCAAACCCACAGCAGTTGCATAAAACCCACCTGCTCTACTTCTCTCGTATCTCGTTTGAGGTATTTGTCTCTTCCAAAAATGCAGTTTTATTGCTCAGTGGGTTCTATTTAACAGCTCAGGACAGACACTTAATTGAGTTCTCAGTTTTGTTTCTCTCAGGGTCCAAAGTTAACACTTCACAAGTGCCAAATGTGAGTAAAAAGTGGCTTTGGTGGGATAAGAAAACACTTGGCTTGTACATTTATATGGAAGTGGAACATAATACATGGTTTCAATCAAGTTCTATTCAAAATGTAAAATCATATTAGCATAAAAATAGACAGTTGTTGACAATAAAGTCACAGTTTAGATCTATTCAATTCATATAGGTTTTATAGCCCAGATAATTTAACTTTAGAAAAAAATGCTGAAAGTATATATATATATATATATATATATATATATATATATATATATATATATATATATATATATATATATATATATACACAGTAATGTAATTTTATTTTTTTTCTCCAATGCCTCTGCCTGTGGATGGTGCTAAATCTTTTTCACTGGAGACAGAAACATGCACCTGCAGCCCTCTTGATTTAACACCACTTTTCCCCACCACTGTTTTTTTTTTTTAAAAGGATTCAAGGAAGAGAGCAAAAACGAACATCTGCATCAGCAACCTACCTACCCCCTCCACCTGTAGAAAGAGCTAGAACCATAAACATGAGACAGATAGAATAAGCAAGAGATAATATTCAGTTATTCGGTCATTATAACAAAATGAACTCAGACAGGGCGATCAGGACCAAAATGCAAAGTGGACATAAAACCAGCACTGTGTAGGAAATTGGTTGCCCAAGACAACAATCAAATATGCTTTTATATTGGTCATTATAAAAAGATATCTGATGGCAGAATGCCACAGTTGACCAATTAGAATATTTCAGAAAGCCGTGTAATATCTGAAATGTAGTACTGACGTCACTTACACCCTGTTCAGCAGGATCCTGTGGAGCTCCATTAGGATGACAGATCTTTCTACACCTAGATTATGGTTGTTCAGAGAGATTAGGGTGTCATCTAACCATGCATTTGCTTGTCAGATTTAGATTACACCTCAAGCATTTATGTTTTATTCCTCAGGGAACAGGGAGCAAGTACAGCCCACTGCATGTGCTGTTTGGGTTATAGACAGATTTACATTAATAATGTATTGTTTTAGCCTAGATACAATGGAATCCAAAAGTGAAAATTAAATGTCATTTATTTATCTGATAAAATGATGACAAAACGATGGGCTGCACTAAATTGTGATACCATTACTGACATAAGACCTGCTGTTCTGTACACATTCACAAGCAATTACACCATACATCAACTGTGAACTACTTGTACTACAAGTCGGGGGAAGGGTAGTAACCCGTTCAGAATGATACAGTTTTAATGTTCAAAAAGAGAGAGGTGTGTGTGCGTGTGTATGAGACAGAGCGAGAGAATTTGGATAGACAGGCTCCCTGGCTACTGTATCCTTACATGGACAATGTCAATAAAAGCTTGACAGATTTGGCCCATATGCTTTCTCTCAAAATATCATTAATGCCATAAAAAGCCAGAGGTAGAAGGGAAGATGTGAGCGTTTGTATAGACATACGTCTGGAACTGAGTATGTGTGTGTGTGTGTGTTCTGTCACTCTGCTACTGAGTGGAAACTCTTTTACGTGCAGATGAGGCTGGAAAAATCTCATCAGCTGTTTTAGTTTTAGACAATTCTGCCATAATCTTCCCATGTTAATACAATTTGGTGTCAATATAGTTTTGCTGTTACCCAACCAGCTTTTCATGTGTTCTTATGATGCTTGTGGTTTCTCCAGTGATGAAAATCCCCCTCTGATGCGGCAGATTTACTGTTGCAGCCGGGGTGAAAATTAACCCCAAGTCTACAATAGAGTTTCGGCACACTGCTTGTAAACAGTCCAATTAAAGCAAGCTGTGGAGAACACTTTAGTGGGTTTTGCAGTGACCCCATGCATTAGTAAAGTGTGAGGGCCCACCAGGGGCAAAATTGCATATGAAGGAAAAGAAAGTGAGACAGAGACTATAATCATAGGCAGCTTTCAAAGTGGGCCAACACTCACCATTATTTTGCCACATATTTTAAGTATTCTTTATGTTATATACTGCATATATGCAATGTATTTACAATACTGTTCGAAAGTTTGGGGTGGTTAGAATTTTTGTTAAAGAAATTAATAATTTTATTTACTTATTATTCAGTTTGCATTAAATTGATCAAAAAATGGCAGTAAAACTTGTACATTATTATAATTTGTTCAAATAAATTCTGTTCTTTTTAACTTTCTATTTATCAAAAAATAAAACAATGAAGAAATACCACAAGATTAAAATTACATTTAAAAAAAAAAACATTAAAATAGAAAAATGTTGTTTTATAATATTTCACAATATTACTGTTTTACTGTATTTTTGATCAAGTAAAAGCATCCTTGATGAACAAGTAGATTTAAATCTACTTTCAAAAACAAAACAAAAAATCTTACCATCCTCAACATTTTGAACCGTAGTCCTTCTCTGTTTATATATACAGTATAATCTTTTAGGACCACTGCTGTTCTGTTTTGGTGGCTTCTAAATGGTAGGAAAATTCCAATTAATTGTAAGTTAAATTATTAATTACCAACAATTAAAGCATTTAATTGTGACAGTAAGTGACAGGCCTTAATACAGTTTTTCTAGCGAAACACCAAGAGCAATTTTCAGAGGTTTAACTGTGTATTTTGAACTAGATCTCAATAGTTTCTTATCAGATGTTTTCACTCTGTCCACCCAGAGCTGGAACTGTCGACCATACCATGTGTGTGTGTAAGTGAAAAGTTTCCTTCTTGAACATACATTAGCTTCATTTAAGCAGTAATGATTGAAGCATGTCTCAGTTCTTCCTGTATTATTTCTTGTCTCCCTTTCTAATTTACCTGTGTCAACCAGAGGAAGCATGTCAACACAGCACAGCCAGCCGTGACAGAGTCTTTCCTATGAACATTTGTGTTTGAGCGTGTTTGTGTGTTTAATGGAGCTAGTGGAGTGGGACCGCCAGCAGCGGCAGTGAGTGTAGGATTTCATGGTGCGGTTGAACTTTCTGGGGTGAATGAGTTCAAAGTGTTTGTAAATGATGGAGATTTCCATCTGTCTGAAGTCTTATTAAGCAATAGAAGATTGGTGAATAGCAGCTCTTCTTTTCTAAGCAATCCTTCACAACTTCTTTGCCTAACTGTTTTTTTTTTTATATATATATAAATACAGTATATTCTTTCCTTTTAAATCAGCTTGATTTAATCTTTTATATGGTTTCAATTTTGTATTTTCTTTTTTTAAAGTAGTGGTTAAGAGCTGTGAAGAGCAGCCATAGAAGACAGAGGGAATGAAATGTAAGACTGGTGAAAAGAAGGACAGTCTAGAAAACGTCTGAAGA
The DNA here is from genome assembly GCF_018340385.1 of Cyprinus carpio. NCBI lineage: Eukaryota > Metazoa > Chordata > Actinopteri > Cypriniformes > Cyprinidae > Cyprinus > Cyprinus carpio. The sequence continues at coordinate 18,247,632 of NC_056609.1, read as the reverse complement.
GTGGAGTGAGACTCAGTAAATGGGTGCTTGAGGACAGGTGTATTTGAGCTTTCCATACCATTGTGGTCTTTCTTCACAGCACAGTAGCAGTCACTGTTATTTCTTCATGGCTCAGTGCTTGAAGTCTTGGCTTGAAACTCAGCATCTGTTCTTTTGTCTCATTACATGTATATTTAGGTTACGTAGTTGCAATACTTTGGGAAGTTGATATCCTGCATTGTGATATGCTTTACTCCATTAACAACAAAACAGCATTGTTCCAAATATTTTATACATTTATATTTTTGCATTTGAAAGACACTTTTATCTAACAAACATGTATACTATAGCATTCAGCATGCAGCATTTATGAGCTATATTTTATTTTAATTCTCAAAGATGCATACAAATTCTTAAGAAAATTGTATGATTTTAAAAGAATTAATAAATATTTTAAAGATATCTTAAATATATATTAATTAAAATGCATTTTTAAATAAAATATAATATAAATATTATGACCATTACTGCATTAGTATTTATATTAAATAAATATATATATTTAAAAATGCATTTATTCATCACTACAGAACCATTTGAAGTTTAAAAATGAAGAAGAATATAAATGGTAGCCATTTACAGTGCATCACTTGAAGTGCACATGTTTCCCAACTCTTTTAAATTTATGTTGATAAGAAACATTGCTAGACTTAACATCCCTTGAGACTACTATGGGAAGTGAGACTGTCTCCACTTTTTTTTTTTTTTTACCCCCATATTGTTTTTTCTTTGTCTTTGTGTGATGGTTTGCATTGTAGGACACAAGCTGACATCTGGTTAGCACCAGCAACTGTAGAGCAGAAAGAAAGAGAGAGAATGAGACAGGCTGAGGTAGTGAGGGAGTAAAGGAGAGGTTGTTTGGTGTTTGATGAGAACCTGCTGCTGTTTCCTTCTACGCCAGGAGCGTTTATGAACCCTGTCAGCTGCTAGAGCTAACCAGCTTCCCCAGGTCTGGATCCTGTTAGTGCAGGATTTGTGCTCATCACATGGAAAAGAGCTTGTGCCGATTCCTCCCACTTCTCCTAATAGTACCCAAAAGGGAAAGGAAAGGAAAAGACAGAGGGAGGGAGAGAAAGAGTGTGAGCAAAATGTCTCCTGGCCTACACCTTCAAAGCCAAGCTATGCTGCATCATGGAAATTTGGCTCTGTTCCCCAGCCACGAGGGTGACGTTCAATACACATAAGAATCATTACACTAACTCTCCTTTGTGTACTTTTTCGTTGCTTCTTCTTGTGCTCGAAGAAGCGTTTATAGGATAGCTCTATTTGATTACCTATAACAGTTACATTTTACAGCTTCTGTACCAAATTATATTTTACAGAAATCTGATGGTTTACAAGTCTAAAAAATAAAATTTAGTGCATACCCAGATGACATAATTTTAATGGCTTTTACTATATTATTTTACATTTTATATTTGCTAAAGAGTTTGGATACCCTGAAATGATGCTGATTTCTTTGTATACTAACATTCAAAAGTTGCAGTAGTATTCAGTAAGTTTTTTTTTTAAGAAATGAATACTAAAATTATTTGTAATAAATGAAAGTATTATAAAAATTTTCAAACATTTTTTTTAAATATAATGCTATTGGTTTTAACTCTCTATTAATAAAAATAATCATGAAAAAATGTATCAGTTTCCACAAAAATATTAGTATTTACATTGGTGATAATAATAAATTATTCTTGATCACCATGGCTGCTGAAAATTCAGCTTGGCATCACATGAATAAATAACATTTTACAATATATTCAAATATAAAAAGGTTATTTTAAACTATTTAAATGTAAAATTATTTAAATGATTAATATTATTCAAAATAAACCTTTTTTTATTGTATTTTTGTATTTTTGGTTAGAAAATGCAGCTTTGGTGAGCAGAAGAGTAAAAAATCAAACCCAAACTTTTAAAGGGTATACTTTCCCAAAATATTAATAGCTCAAAGTAATAAAGGTAAAAGTGCATCATGTGTTTTTTTTTGTGCCTAGAATATACATGCAATATAAAGGCACAATTTAGTAATGACCATCATAATCTCAACGAATGGTTATTTAAATGAATGATTATTTTTACATTTTTAAATGATTAAGTGTTTCCATTCACTTTAGAGAACTTTAGCTGGATGCGCTCAGGGCTTTGGATGCCTATGGCTGCGTTGTGTTTTGTTAAGTAGTTGCTTAGAAATAAAGCAGCGTGTTTCATCTAGCCGATCAGCCTTGTAAGACACTTGAGTAGATTGTATAAACAGCAGGATTAGTTAATAGACTTTTGGTAGGGGAACATCCTGTCTGTTCCTGCTCCCTGTCCTCCTCAAGACAAACTGCTGGAGGCAGAACGGGGCGGAACAGCATAGCTCATCCTCACCTCCACCCTCCTCCCTGGTGAAGTGAGGCTTAAAAAGAAACCCAACAGCTGTGGTGTCTGGGATGCTGCAGTTACGATGGTGCTGTATGAACTTTATGGGCTTACATTGTGTTTTATTCCTCTATAAAGAAGAGATTACGGAACTGCCCCCTTCTGTAAAAGTTCTGGGGGGAGTTGTAGTGGGGCGAGGGTCTCAAGGCTCTTGAAAAAAATTCATTTTGGGACCTACACAGATACACTAGTGCACTTGTTTTAAATGTAGTACATAGAGATATTATGTTGTATATGATAAAATATACTTATGTTTAATAAGGATATGTTTAATTGATAACTCTATGGCCTATTGAACTCCTGTTTATGTAAATCAAAGTGAACCCAGACTACTTTATAATGTTAACAATGGATATTTTGACACGCCATGTTCCTTTCTATAATTATCTGGTAACCTTTCAATTTTAACAGAAGGTCATGAACCTGATTCAGCCTCCGTGTGTTGTAGCCAGAACATCATTTTGATGCAGCAGTGGCATTATGTGATCAGCTTCAGGACCCTGGACAGCACCATGCCTGATTAGACTCAACCTCATGTTAAAAACAAAATAATTTCTCACCTTATAGAGTTTCAGGAGTGTTCAGTGTTTGTGTCTGTTATCTCTGATATAATATTAGTTGTATTCTGTAAATGGTGCCATATTTTTTTTTTTTTTTGGAGCAGTTACTCTTTTAATGTACTTTCTAAAGAACAGAAACATAGTTTTGTTACTGTTATTTATAATTGTGCAACTTTACAATCATGCAAAACAACATGAAAAATTAAACAACATATATGATCTATATCATATGATATTAAACAACGTAATACTGAGGGTTACTCTGAACACTGTAGATGTGAACAAATTTACAGAAAACTTTGTCTGAAAAATTTGAAGTAAAAAAAGACAATAGTGAAATCCATTGATGGATAATATAAGAAATATAAGAATAAAATAGTGGTTCGACAGTATATAACAGTCACTGGGCATCATTAGAAAGTATTAGTTTTTGAATGTAGGTTGTAGATTGTAATGACAGGTATGTATATACTTTAAAAGGGTTGGTAAGCTTATTTGATCAAAAATACAGTATAAACAATAATATTTTGAAATATTATTACAATTTAAAATAACTGTTTTCTGTTTATTTTTATATCAAATAAAATTTGTAAATTGTGAATAAGCTGAATTTTCAGCAGTCATTACTCCAGGTTTCATTGTTTAAAATGTAGAACATTTTAATATGTTGATTTGGTGATCAAGATACATTTCTTCTTATTATCAATGTTGAGCTGCTCAATTTTTTTGTGTAAAAAGTGGTAATTTAAAATTCAAAAGATCAGCATCTTTACTGTCACTTTTGACCTATTTAATCCATCCTTCACTCTTAAAAATGAAGGTGCTTAAAAGGTTATTCACAGTAATGCCATAGAATAACCATTTTCATTTCTACAAAGAACCATCTCTTTCCTACCTGTTTATAATCTGAAAAACCTTCTTTCACCACAAAGAACCTTTTATGAAACAGAAAGGTTCTTCAGATTTTTAAGGTTCTTTATGGAACTATTTAGACAAAAAGGTTCTTCTATGGCATCGTGAAGCACCTTTATTTTTAAGAGTGTTGCTGAATTAAAGTTTTTTTTTTTTAACTTAACATATTGACATATATATATATATATACACACACACAACTCTGAAGTGCTGGGATAGATTTTGTGGAGGCAAACTGCTGTGAAATGCATCCCATGAATATTTAAACATTTTGTACAAGATGTACTTTTTGGTGGTAAAAGATATGACAATGAATATCTGTTCTGTCCTTTGAAGGTGGATCCCTGTTTTTCTCTTTGATACGCATCTCTGTAGTTGTCCTCGTTCTCAAATCCTCAAATATGCTCAGCAGTTGCTGGTGGAAGGACAGTAGATCAAAGAAATTAATTTATGAAGCTTGATTCACAATGGTCGTACATGAATATAAAGTAGTTTGTGTATTTGTTCTTGTTGTTGCGGTGCCGTGTGTTTAGATTGATTTGAATATAAGACATCCAGCCTCACGCTGCTCTGTATTCACACTCTCTGGAGACCTGCATGCATGCAGCCAGCCACATTAAAACTTCTCTCAAACCTTAGTGAGCTATTATTAGGCTTCATCTTTGATCAGCTCTGCACACTGCCACCTCAAATAGCCGTATATTCTGTTTGCTGGCAGTTAACGAAGTTAATTAAAAATCCCCAGTGCAATTTGAGGAACAATTAAACTCCAACAAACTCGTCTTTTCCTGCCAGCTCTAAGCATACGCCTGACTGGCCTGTGTTCTTTTTATAGTGCATCCATGGCTGCACTATATTGATATTCCTCAGTTATTATGGTTTTGTTCTAAATCCCTAACCCAAGTTTAAAACTCCTACAATTAATTCAGCCTTAACTACTTACAACAGTCTGTTTAAACTGAACAGATTTATGTTTTTAAAAAAATCTCCCATTGACTTTCAACTGTTCCAACTGTTAGAATAGAATAGAATTTTGAGCATTCAAGAAACAAGTGATGAGGACATTATACTGTTTGTTGAATTGTACTTAGGTCTTCTGTCTTGCGTCTATTTGCATAATGAATTGTGACTGGTCTTGAATGGTACAGTGATTGTACAAACTCTTCTGAGCAGCTGACAGAAAACAAGACGTGTTGCAGTTGCAAGAACTAGTGTTTACTTCAGGAAAAGAAAATCGAATTGCTCTCTGAATTGCTTGTGGTTTGTATGCCAGTGTTCTAGTTTTGAGAGTTTTCAGAGGAAGCAGTTCAGCATCGGGTTGAGATAACAAAATTAAGCTGTGGCAAGACCTATCTGAGTTTTTAAGGGAAACTTGCACACAATGCAGTAATGGTCAGTTTTGACTAGCTGCCTCAGCTGGACTTTATGGCAAGGTTTCTTTCTCACAACTGGCTTCACTGAACCTGGAACAGCAACATGCAGCGTTAGATGACAGCCCTAATTATTCATGACAGGCCTGCATTCAGCCAACGAGAGGAAAAAACATGAGACTGAAAAAAACATCTTTAATTTAGCACAGAGTAACAATTATAATGACTGATCATACAGTCAGTGTCCAGTTATCAAATAAATACAAGCACATACTTTCACACAAACATATTCAGCATCTGGAGTGCAAGTAATACAAGCATTTTCCCTTCACTCTGTCTGCTGCTGATCCATCATTCTTTCTTACTTTCATACTCTTGAACTCTGGATTTGTGATTCACTGTCAATCGCTGCAAAAATCAGGGACGCTAGTATGCTCCTGCTGTTTTAGTTTTGTCAGTCAAACTCCTTGTGAAGGAGAATTCACTGTTAATTCTGTTAATGATTTCACCTGTTTCTTTAAAGCGTTGTTACCCTAAGAATCACTAAAATACCTGACTGAATCTGAATCTATCATTAGACTATGATATCGCTGTCTGGCTTGCGAATGATTTAGACCCATGTGTAACCTGTAAAAAGGCCATTTGATTGTGGAGGCATCAATCAATAGCCAGTGGCTTTCATGATGTCAGGGCTGTGCAGGGACATTCAGTGCCACCTCCTGATTTTGTGTTATTGCTGTCATTAACCCTGGGCCCGTGTGAAGCTCTGGTCAGAGGTCTGAGTTGTGTTTTACGCTCTGTTCCAGCTGCAGTGGAAACAGCAGCCAGTGTCCAGACCTTCCTGTTCAGACTGAGGAAAACCATTAGAGGCTCAAGCCAAATCAGAGCCAGATGTCCACATGCTATTTGTACAAGCCATTCAATATTTCACAGAGCAGCCATTATAACTCAGGCTGTATGGTGTTGTGGATGCTGGATTACTCATGCTATATTTTATATTAATCCAATGGAAAATGAATTATCGTGTTCATCTTGTCAGGAACGCAAAGACTGAACTCAAAAGCAGCCAACCATTTGAAACAGAAACATCCCAACGCAATCTCTTCTCTTCTCTTCTCTTCTCTTCTCTTCTCTTCTCTTCTCTTCTCTCTCTTCTCTTCTCTCTCTCTTCTTCTCTTCTCTTCTCTTCTCTTCTCCCATCTCTCTTTCCCTTCCCTTCCCTTCCCTTTCTCTTCTCTTCTCTTCCCTTCCCTTCCCTTCCCTTCCCTTCCCTTCCCTCCTCTTCTCTTCTCGCATCTTCTCGCATCTTTCGCTTCTCGCATCTTCTCTTCTCGCATCTTATTAAATGCTGTTCTTACAGTCTTATTAAATGCTGTTCTTCACATACGTTGATTGTGTGTTTTGTGTGGCAGACTGCAATACCGCCCTCTACCGTGTCATGTTTTTATCAGACAGTACACACTGCAGGTGGCCTGGCTCATGTAGAAATATTTGAAATTCTAAATACGAGCATGTCATCATTGTCTGTCTGAATGCTCCTCAAAGTCAAAACAACTGTCACAGTTTCATACAGTTTCTTACACACACACATACACACACACAAACACACACACACACACACACACACACACACACACACACACACACACACACACACACACACACACACACACACACACACACACACACACACACACACAGGCAAACAGAAACAGGTGTGCAGCCCACTATATGCTACTGTAACCTTTCTGTCCCTCTTTTTCTCACTCTGTTGCATTTCAAAGCAGTAATACGACAAAACTGCAAGCTGACATTTGCATACAGACACTCTTTCGCACATTTACACACACAGGCCGTTGAATTGTTAGGTGGTGCTGTGTTTTGTCTTGCTGTTCGAAAGAGGTCCCTGGGGTTCAGAGCTTTGAAAGCTCAGATGTCTAGGTCTGTGGGAGCCTGGCGCTGTGACCACACGGCTCTGAATGCAAAAAAAACACATTATCTGGCCTGAGTGTTTAGCAGAGTGCTGGTACCTGCAGCTGTTTGTTCTAAAAAAAAAATCATTTCTTCCTGGTCCAGTATTTTCATTTCCCCCCACATCTGACTTGAGAGAACTCTCAAATGGCTCTGAAAAATGTGTCTGGGTGCACGTATAATGCAAAAGTCTGTGATTGCTTTCATTTATACTTGAACGCTTTGACATTTTTATTTATGTAAGCAAATTTTCTTGGTTCTATTGAAGCACAGTGCACTCAGAGAGATTTTACTAGGTTGAGGAGGTGATGCAACTTGAGTGTTGCTGTTATTTAAGCAAAAGGGGTCAAACTAAATATAATTATAAAATTCATGTACATTTTCACTTTTTGCTCAAATATTTATTCCGACAATATAATTAGTCATGGAAACAAATGTTAAATTAAAAAGGAGTGCAAAATAGATGCATTTTCACTATTGGTCTCAGAATGTGTTCGCTGCTACTGTTTTGTGTGTCTACTGGTTTACAGTAATGACTGTAGCAGAAGCCCTTTTCTTAGGCACATTGTGTATGTGTGTGTGTGTGTGTGTGTGTGTGTGTGTGTGTGTGTGTGTGTGTGTGTGTGCATTTGTCCGTATGCATGTTTAAATGCAATAAACATGTTCTAGTTGAACAGCACGACACCAGTTTAAGCATAATGGTTGTGGTCTGCTATCACCACCAGGATATGGAAAGTGCTATATCCTGCAATGACTCATAAACTCTGTCACGATCCAGTCTTTGGGGATTGTAATACTATGGAGTGTTATGAGATTCACAGAAGCCCTCACACTAACTGAAAGAGTTTGGTTTGTGTGGGTGTGCATGTGTTAGCCAAGCACTAAAATGTGAGGAGTAGGTCAGACAGAGTGTGTCTCACTGACAAAAAGAGAAAGAAAGACAGAGGAACAGGTGAGGGCTGTCAGCACAACTGTGATAACAGCTGTTAACACACTAACATACAGATGTCACAACTAGTTTGTCATTAATCACAGACAGATACAGCAAATAGTAACTAGTAAATAAACACCTCCCAAACTCTTTACACTTCTTCTGTCAAGTATGATGCTCAGTTAGGCCTTTCAGCAGTTGTGTTGTTGCATTAATAATTATAGAATGATCATTCAAAATTTTGGGAAATATGGAGACTTTTTAGTCTTTTCATGCAAGATCTGCCTTGCTGTTTAGAAATGAAAGTGTACAGCTAGATTTTTCATTCAGGAATAATTTAGGAATCAATCGTTGTATTCAGAAACTGATAAACAATAGTATAAACTACACTGGGTTAAACAGAGGATTGCCAGTCATTAATGAGTTATCAAATCTAATTTACATACATTTAAATTCAAATCAAAATTTTAAAACTTCAAGGCCCTTAAAAAATGTAGGTACTGTATTTTTTGTTTGATGTTTTTGAAAAAAGTCTCTAATACTTACCAAGACTAAATTTATTAGATCAATAATACAGAAATATTTTGAAATATTATTACAGTTTGAAATCATTTAAAAGAATACATTTACTATTATAATTAGTGCAGTCTACTGATTTAAAAAATAACTAATTAATTGCACATTTCTTCTGAAATTAATCACGATTAATCCCACCTATCATTAAAGTTTTTAAATATGCTTTTATATTGCAATAATTTCACATTCAATTTTTCTAATTAATGTACAAACAACATAAAGACAGTATATTTTTAATATTTGTTTAATGCCATCTTTTTTTATGACTGAAGGCCAGTATCACTGATACCAATTACAGTTTTTCTCGATTGCTGACACACTATTTATACACTATATACAATTGATTCATTTGGCCCAATTTTTTCAAACCATTCATACAGTTCTCGAGAGACACGTTTCTTAAAACTTTTAACACATATCACCTGTTTGCACACATGTTCCAATTTGCTCAGTGTTTTCTGCAAAACTCTACTCAAAAGCCCGCAACCATGTTCTTATTCAGAAAACACAAACACACAATATGAATAACTCAAGCATCAAAAAATGAAACACATTTATCCACATGTGAACATTAAGTAGCAAAACTGATGACACACCAGTCAGAATCTTAGGATGATATGAACAGGAGCACAAGCGATTATGAGTTTTGGAAACTGAATCCTGGTAGTGGGAAAAAAAGAGGAAAAAAAGGGAAGTTGGCCTACAGGCTCATCTACAAGGTTTCAATACTACTTACCCATACAATATAATTAAGGAACATACTAGCAGTACTTCAGATGAGAGAACTTTATTCTATGTACAATAAATAATGTAGCATATGTTGTACACCCTCAAACTCATTACTGTTGAATTGATTTGTAGCCAAGTAGTCTTTACATGTACTGTATTTGTGCAGAACTGAGAGACGACTGTCTAGGGGGAGGCAGAGAAGTCTTTTGTCAGAAGATTAAGAAACTGCTATAACAAATAGGGATACTACCAATATTGTAATGCAAATTGGCAGAGGATGCTGAATGAATGAATGAATGAATGAATGAATGAATGAATTTATCTAATTATTTATTTATTTACTCATTCATTATTTATTTATTTCTGTAACTTAACTGACAGTATATTCCACTGTGTGTTCACTGTATATTCAGTTGTTTGGTCTTTGAACTTTTTTCTTGTAGTGCTTTTCATTTACTGCAAGATCTCTTTACAGTAGTGAAATGACAGTAAACTTTTCTTAAAGTTTATTGCAGAATTTTACTGTATCTGCAACCCTCTATTTATGCCGTATACTGTAACAGTCATAGACTAGCAAAAGGATTCCTTTTTCCCAAAAGGAGGTTTTTGTAATAGTGTTTTGAACTGATCTCACTAGTGTTCTCTAGGCAGGAAAGTAGTCTGTGTATTTGACAGGTTTGTGTATCATCTGAGGCCAAAGTTTGAGTTGAAAAAAGAGAACATGTTTTTGACAAAACTATTTGATTTTGACCTGGAAGTTTGAAGTTTGCACAAGTTGGTGTGTAGTTGTGAGATTGTGTTTATAGTTGTGAGAAAATGATGAATTGTTTCATGAATTGTGTGTTAGCAATCAAGAAAAACTGTAATATTGATTTCGCTATAAAAACATTTTCCCCCTAATATTTAACCATTGACTATAGCCATTCAACATTACAGTATAATTAAGAGCTATTAATTTGAACATTTATTTGACTTTAAAGATAACTTCTAATTTAAGTGAACTTAAAACCATTATAATAAATGTCATATTTAGCTACAGTACCTGTGCATATACAGAGATTGAATAAAGTTAACAAATACTAAATTCTAAACTAAAAACAGATGAATCCTTAAAGCTATAAAAATTATTGATTTTCTCTTTTTTTTCTTTAATTAACAGACATCACAGCAGCTGGTTATTAGGATGTTTGGCTGCTATTTCTTTAAACATGGACATGCATCGTATTTTCCCTCAAATATATTTACCTTTTCTGGCCCACTTCAGGTCTTAAAGTCTATAAAAATTAATGACGACTTGAATCGGGTGTGTTAGATGGGGAAGACAGTGCTGGGATGCTCCAGGAAAGTTTGGAAACCATTTCAGAGACATGATCCTAAATGTAACTCATATATAACATTACATGCATGCACAGTTTTAAGGCAGCTTTAATTGCCTTATTGGTAACTTCATGACTTAACTGAACATGACATTGAATGCACATAGTTTTTTGCACGCTGATATGAAATGATAAAGTCTGCAGCATGTGCCAGCACCTTTGTGCATGCAATTGAAGAGCATGTACTCGAGCCCAGTACCGTTTCTGCACTCATTTGAATTGAGCCTGGCGCTGAAGTGAAGCTGGAGTGTGCGTCTGAAACATCTACTGTTTGATGTGGTCATTAAGACATTCTGCGACTGAATAAATGGACTTCTTGACAAGAAAAAAGAGACAGAAGTAGCAGTTATGAGTGGGTGGCCAACTCTAGGCTCCACCCCTGTGTTAATTGTGTTAAATAATTTTAACGCGTTAAACTGAAAAAAATAATCGCCTGTGTTGACATGCTAATTTTTACAGCACTAATTATAATATATTTTAAAATGCAATTTATGCCTGTTATAGCAAAGCTGAATTTTCAGCAGTCATTACTTCAGTCTTCAGTGTTACATGATCCTTCAGAATTTATTCTAATATGATTTGCTGCTCAAAAAACATTTCTTATCAACGCTCAAAAATGTTTGAAAACATTGTTTTCAAGTTGTGTTTTTGTGGAACCTTTATCTATTTAATGTAAGATCTTTACTTTTACCTTTTAATATATATATATATATATATATATATATATATATATATATATATATATATATATATATATATATATATATATATATATATATATATATTTACCTCAAAAGTTTGAATGGTAGTGTGCATATAAATGTTGCAAATGCCCATTTCAAATCTAATTTACATAAATGTAAAATACAAAAATCTACATGGAATTGAACTTATTTGGAACTGTTCAAATCATTTAGTCAGATTTACTGAATAGAAAGTGCTGTTATATGTGCTGGTTAGTGCATTTATGTTGCACACCCACAAAACGAAAAGATCTGTGTTGAAATCTACCTGAACCCACTATTAGCTATGCAGCATCACTAAATGCTCAAAGTAAGAATTAAGTGTTAATGTGGTTACATATGTATATGTGCTGCAAAAATCTGCTTTCACTGGCAAAACAGGTCTAAGGGTCAGAGTGAGAGGGTCAGAAATGGTCATGTGAACAATAATGGTGCAGGAAATCAATTATAAGTGAACCTGAGATAGGAAAAAAATAATAATAATATACAAAATTACAGAATATGGTTCCTTTCAATTAAGAGGGAAGTGGAGGCTAAAGGTAAAATACAGAAGACAGTGCTGGATGTAAAAAACAGGCTCCCAGACACAATGTATTTACAGGAAACATAAGGACAGCAGTTGCTGGAAGACACAGTGATGTCTGCTAGTTCACTCAGACAGCATACGGCTGCATGTCTTGCACAGCTGCATCTGCTTCTGAAAATGAAGAGTCCATCTCTGTTCTCCACTTCAGGCCAATGTTCTTAATGGCCTGTTTATACAGGGTGAGAGCAAAAGAGAGAGAGACAACGGGACAGATACAGCATACTGCACCAGAGGGACAGCAGTAGAAATCATGTACTGTATGTTCCTGTAAATAGCTCTCAGACAATAGCAGAGAAGCTAGAGGGTGTGTGGTGTGTGCAGTTACACACACATCCATCATTAGTGAGACTCTGCAGCTTTAATGATGCTGAAAGTGATGATTTGTTAGGGAAGTTCTTTATGTGAGTGTGTCATTCAGGTACTTCAAAAGCTGTTTTGTTTACTGGTCAGTTGCTAAAAGAGCTGTAGAAAAGCACCACCGGATTCAATTGCAATCTAATGCCCCTCTGAAAGCTCTCAGATTCAGTCGGTGATCTTTCACAGGGTCCATCCTGAGATTTGTTAAGGTGCTTTCACATCAGAACAAAGAAACCTTCAGTTTCATCTCGCAGTTGCTCAGGTGAAGTCACACAGAACAGGATACAGTTACTTCAGCTGTATGACTAATGTTTTTCCTTTTTTGTTCCCTGGCAGGTTCACTTTGGTGTTTGGCTGTCTGGTTCTCTCTGTGTTCTCCACCATCCCTGCTCATATGGACCTCTCCAATCACTGTCTCCTTATACTGGTGAGACAGTATACTTACTGAACAAACTTACTGAATATTGAAACAAAATACCCACCTCAAACACTTAGAGTCAATATGAATTGCTGTGTACAACGTCTCGGTTACGTATGTAACCATCGTTTCCTGAAGGAGGGAACGGAGACGCCTCGTCGTGACCATCGAATTGGGATCTAGCTTTGAGAGACCAATCTACTTCAAGTGTAAAGTAAACGAGCCAATGGACAGTGGCATGCACTGATTGCATCCAGCTGCCGCTGATCACAGTGTGAGCATTAAAAGGCAGCCGGTGAAATGCATACCAGGTTTTTGCTAAGGAGTCAAGCCAGGAACCTGGCCAGCGGTGGTACAGCAGCCGTGGCGACGGGACGGGACGTCTCCGTTCACTCTTTCAGGGAACGAGGGTTACATACATAACCGACATGTTCCCTTTCAGTCGTTCACTATGAGTCACATTGTAACCAACGAATTGGGATCCCTACTAAAATGCCATGGATGCTGCCCCTTCCAGTGTCCTGTGCGAGCCTCCTGTGCCCCTTTTTGGTGTAGGCCGGGGCTCACGACAAGAAGACCAGTCACTGTTGTTGTAGCACTACCCACTCAGTGAGATTGGATAACACTGGGAAAACAGGGCACACCTTGTGCCTGATAAGCCAGGGTGATGGCATCCACAATCCAGTGGGCCATCCTATGCTTAGAGACAGCCTTCCCCTTCTGCCAGCCTCCGTAACAGGCAAAGAGCTGGTCTGAGGTCCTAAAGCTATGTGTCTGGTTTAGGTAGCATCTCAAGGCTCGGACAGGACAAAGCAAAACTAGGGCTAGGTCTGCCTCATCCGGGGGCAGCGGTTGCAGGCTCACAACCTGATCCCTGAAGGGAGTAGTGGGAACCTTTGGCACATGGCCGGGCCGGGGCCTCGGTATTACCTGGGAGTCAGCCTGCAAGCAGGAGCAGAGTTTTCATTGATAGACACTTCAGCTCAACTGACTGCAAAGGCTCAAATGGGCCCTGCTGTAGTGCTTTGAGCACCAGAGACAGGTCCCAAGAGGGTATGGAGTGGGGCTGGGGAAGATTTAACCTTCTCGCCCCCCTAAGGAACCTGATGACCAGGTCATGCTTTCCTAACGACTTTCCCTCCACAGGATCATGGTTAGCAGCAATCGCAGTGACATAGATTTAAGGGTGGAGGGAGACACCCTATGCTCCAAAAGGTGCAAAAAGTAAAGCACGACCCTGATCGGGCATCTCCAGGGGTCTTTTCGATGAGAAGAGCACCACTCGATGGACAAGTTCCACTTCAAGGCGTAAGCGTGTCTCGTAGACGGTGCTCATGCCGAAGTGATGGTGTCAACTACCTCTAGGGTTAGTTCACCTGGAACCTCCTCATCCCGTCCAGGGACCAGACTTGAAGTTTCCAGAGGTCTGGACGCGGGTGCCACTGGGTACCCTGTCTCTGAGTCAGTAGATCCTTCCTCAGAGGAATCTGCCAGGGAGGGTCTGTCACAAGGAGCATTAGTTCAGGGAACCAGGTACGAACTAATAATTAATACTTTTATTGAGTGATGATGGATTAAATTGCCTGAAAATCACAGTAATGACATTTACATTGTTACAAAAGATCTTTATTTCAAATAAACGCTGTTCTTTGGAACTTCCTAATTATAAAAGAATCTTGAAAAATATCAAGTAAATATTAAGCAGCATAACCATTTTCAGCATTGATAATAAGACATGTTTCTTGAGCAAATCAGCATACTAGAATGATTTCTGAAGGATTGTGTGCCACTAGTGACTAGAGTAATGATGCTAAAAATTCAGATTTGCTTTCACAGGAATAAATTACATTTAAAAAAATATTAAAATAAAAACATTTGTTTTAAATTGTAATAAGATTTAAAAATCATGATGTTACTTTTTTCACTTTTTTTTATTTATAAAATGTAAAAAAAAAAAAATATCTTACCAACCCCAAACATTTGAATTGCAGTAGGGAAGTCCACACTACAAATATAACAATAACAGCACAGAGGAATAGTAGTGTAGGAAAGTTATTGTTATAGCTGTCATTCTTGCAGGTCTTAAGACCAGGGTTGTAGGGTCAGTGAAGGTAAATTTTGATTTGTTGTTGACTTTAAGTCTCAAAACAAGGTCTCAGTGTATCTCTCTGGTCTGGTGTTCAAATATCCCTTCAAAAATGTTAAAATACGATCACTTGGATTAGGCAATTTGATACATGTTGTATTATGCTGGGCTGGTTTCATCCTTTCACTGAGATGTTTTACTGGCTGATGGGATCCTCTCAGGTGACAGCAGAAAGCAGCATGGTTCTTTTAGTGATTGAGCACCTCAGTCCCACCGGACACTTAGTTGAGCTGGCCAAGGTGTTCCTGTTTCAGTTAAAGAGGCTGTATTGAGAGACGTTCAGAGACTCTGAGCTGACCTGAAAGCAGGAGAGGATGGCGTCTACCCCACTGGTGGGAAAGCAGGACCTGCACAGCCTCCAGTATCAGATAGTGCTCAGGATAAGCAAAAAGTGTTGTGTCAAGCCATGGGAAGCCCAGCTCAGCTGTCACAGTGGATCAGGACAGGACAGTTTAAAAGCCTATCCCAGGCCCCTTACCCCTCAGAGATGGGGCAAACATGAAATATGACCCGGGAAAAGGTTGATTAGTCCATCAACAGCTGCAAAGAGGACTTGATATTCAGACAAATATTATCAACATCATTATCAACAAATTAACTGCCATTAGTCATAAGTTTATATATATATTTGTATATATATTTATGTTTTCTTCACTTATCTTCATATTTGAATATATATATATATATATATATATATATATATACATATATATATATATATATATATATATATGTATATATATATATATATATATATATATATTCAAATATGAAGATAAGTGAAGAAAACATAAATGTAAATATGAATAAATAGAGTATTTAGATTTATTTATTACATTAGATTTATTTATGAAAGCATTTAAAAACCAGGCAATATTAATGTCAGACTTCTTCAAAACCTATTTTTGTTTATATAATTTTAATTTAATACATTTTTTATTTATTTAATTTCAGATTATTTCCAGAATTTTAAGGAACATGTCCAAATGTATTTATTTGTTTGTTTGTTTATCGACTGACTCGCTAACTTGATTTCTTATCAGTTTATTTTTGTTTATTATTGTTTTGTTTCCTACTATTTAAGAATCAGTGCCAGGTGATCCAAAGTCATGAACGTTTGAACTGATGACCAGATTGTAAGCCCAATGCGAATCAACGAGCAGTTTAATGTAAATCTGTGGTGTTTCTTTGGGAGCGGAGCAGTGTTATAAACTCTATGCATGCAGACAGATGAAACCCTAATCGGGTGAAACTCTCCGTGAACTCAACTGGGGTTTATCTAACACTGCAATTAGCAGACACCAGGAATGTGGCAATGATGGATTAGCTGACAGGTTAATTATGTTACAGTAGCTAGGCCTCCTGTGGTGTATCAGGGTGTGTGTGTGTGTGTACAGTATTTACAGTATATACATATGTAATAAATTCATGCCAAACTTTACAGAAAATAACAATAAGCATTTTTTTTTTTGGTGAGATAGCTTTAATTAGTTACCATATATTAAGTGGTGCACCTGTCATGTCATGAAAGTTGTTTGTGTGTATTTTTGTTTTGCAGGAGTTTGTGATGATTGTTGTGTTTGGTCTGGAGTACATCATTCGCATTTGGTCGGCTGGATGCTGCTGTCGCTACAGGGGATGGCAAGGACGACTGCGCTTTGCAAGAAAACCATTCTGTGTCATCGGTAGGATAAAAAATGTGTTCTTTGAGTGTGCTCTCCATATGTGTGTTTGTAGAGGGTGATGGATCTGCTGTATTGGTGTGGATGTTGACAGATGCTCGACGGGCTAATGATAGCACCTCTGCCCCAAATCGATGACTGACTCAAACATACATAATGACTGTGAGAGTTCTCTTGTAATTCCCTCATGAGGAAAAGCAGACAATAACTAACCAATGAGGGATTACAGGCAATAACTAACCAGTCCTGTTTATATTTATTACACGTGGTGTATGTGGTGTTGTGTTGTATGAGGGTAATTTAGGCTCCAGTGTGAATATATCAGTGTGCTGTGTGTCATGCACTGAACCTCATCTCCATTCATTAGGAGGCTGAGTTCCATCAGCATCCCATCAGCGCTGAGACTAACTCTGAATTATGAAACAGAGAGAAAAAGGAAACAATTTCCCCTCCCTGCTCAACACATTTATTTGGCATGTCCTATTAGAAATTGTGTAAATGTCTTTGCATATTATATACATACGTTTATGCTACCACATCCTCTATTATTACATCTTCATGTTGTCTAATATAAATATATTTATCTTCGACTTCATGTAGCACTTTTGCATGGCAACATAGCAACTATTAAACCATTTCAGGAACTAATTAATTGAGAAAAATTCTGGAAAACTACTTTTTTGGGCTGTTAAAAGAAACCTGATTTGCCTACAGTAAATTCACCTTGTTAAATGAAATTTAATTAATTGAAAAAGTAAAAATAAACAAGTACATAAAATAAAGATTTGTGAAACAAGAATACATGTGCATCAAAAAACGTGTTTTCACAACTGTTTCAAAAGTTGGGGAATTTTTAAAAATGTTTTTTAAAGAAGGCTCTTATCAATAAAAACGATATTGTGCTATATTATAACAATTTACAATGTTTTCTATTTTAATATATGTAAAAATGTAATGTTGTCCTGTGATGGCAAAGCTGAATTTTCAGCGTTACTACTCCAGTCCTTCAAATATTATTTCAATAATTAACATTAAAATATGGTATTACATAACATTTATGTGACATACTAAATGTCTGTACTGCAGTTTATTGCATCCTTGATGAATAGTATTATTAACATATCTTACTGACCAAATTTGGTCTGTGGTCTAAGTAAAAATGTTTTACACGAGACACAATCTGACATCTGTAGCTTTAAACAAGGAGATGTCAGTACTATCATCTATGAAAGCCAATTATAAAATATTTAAAACCTTGAGCTGAAATTTTGGTTATAAAACATTTTATAAAGATTGTAATTTAATTATTTCATTTACTTTATTTACAAATAGCTTTTTTATAACACACATTGTTCCAAAGCAACTTTTACAGCAAAATAAAGAAGGGGGAAAGAAAAAAAGTGCTTTTCATGATTTTCAAAGTTTCTCTACTGGTAACTTATTATTTTCCATCTTGTAGTATGGCTTTTGCTCACAAGTACCACAAATCTGCTGCCCTCATTTCCATCTGCTCATGTTCTTCAATGTTCCATTTTCACCTTGCAGCAACCTTCAAAGGTTGTGAGATTCGAATTTCAAATAACAGACTGTTAGGAGGCCACCTTCGGCATGTGCGACACAAGAACATTCTTATTTCAAACCTCAAGTGTAACATTCAGCAGGAAAATATGATGGAGGTGATTTGAGTAAAGAACAATATTATTCCTGGTTAAGACACGCTAGGAGCTGGAGAGGTTTTTCTGTGTGCAGTGAATGATTAGATATGCTGTTCTGTAAGGCTGTGGCTTCTCTGCTCGCTCTTGGCCCCTCTCTCTGTCTCTGATCTCAGTCAGAAAGACATAACAGACAAGTGAAACAGGCATATAAAAAAATCTCTGTTCCTGATGTATTAGAGAATAACAGCAAGCTTAGTTAATAGGTAGATGGGCTCTGGTTGAAATGGCTGGGTGGTCTTAGTCCTTGTTGAAGCTGGCTCAGTGATGCCAAAGTTAAGTGATATTGATATTGTGAGATAAAGAGGACTATGAGTCACTGATTCCATCTCCTAAATTGACCAACTGCTATAATTATTTTTAATAAGTCAATCAAAGTATTTATGTTGCTCTCTTGGTGTAAACATATACAAATGATCCCTGTCTCCTGTGTTTGTGTTTCAGACATTATTGTGCTCATTGCATCCATCGCAGTGGTTTCAGCTGGTAGCCAGGGCAATATTTTTGCCACGTCTGCACTTCGCAGTCTGCGTTTTTTGCAGATCTTGCGCATGGTGCGTATGGACAGGCGAGGCGGTACCTGGAAACTGCTTGGATCTGTTGTCTACGCTCACAGCAAGGTATACCGAATACTATTTAAGGGCAAAAATGAGTAAATGAGCTCAGGTCATGACATTGCGTGTGAGTTTTCATGTCGAGGCAGACATGTGACCCCACAATCAACCTCTTTTTCCAGCACCGCTTGGACTGAAACTTCATCCACGGGCTGCAGCCAAACCACACGCTTCCTCAGTCCTCAGTTACCCACCATTTAGTGGAGAGATTAGGGGTCCCCGCAATGAATCATTGTGGTCAATATAATAGCAGAGTTACTTATTTCTATCTCCTTTCAGGCTTAAGCGTTTACATTTTCCTGACATCCCTGATCAAACTGAAAAAACAGCTTAAACCAGCTTGTTTCGCTGGTCTTTGCTAGTTTAGTCTGGTTTAGCTGGTCTCCCAGCCTGGCCCCTCCGGTTTTCCTCCTAGCCAGCTGATTTCCAACCTGACAACCTCTTTAAAACCAGAAATAAAGCAGAACATTTTAAAATTCTAAAATATTTTATTAATATTGTAATTCAAAATAAGTTTAATCTGTAAAGCACTTTTTACAATAAACAGTGCTCTAGCACAGTTTTGTAGAAAATAGAAAATAAAGAAGAAAAAAAATTAATTAAAATAAAAACAAGCTTTTTGTTATTTTTGCTGTTCCTCTATTGGTCTTGCTGGTTTTACAACCTGGCCATGCTGGTTTTATCTGGTTTAAACTGATCTCCCAACCTTTAGCTGGTCACCAAACTAGTCCCAAACTAGCCTTGATATTTTTGTAGACATGACTTTAATTTGTTGGATGTTTTAAATTGTGATGTTTGTTTCAGGAGCTTGTGACCGCCTGGTACATTGGCTTCTTGGTGCTGATCTTTTCTTCGTTCTTGGTCTACTTGGTGGAGAAAGAGTTTAACAAACAGTTCGCCACCTATGCAGATGCTCTTTGGTGGGGTACGGTAAGTCTACCTAAAATGCCTTCCTTAAACGTCATCCTTTCACTCTTCATCAACCACTTTCAGCATTTGTGCACATTTTCCTACAAAAGTACACAAAATCCCCCCTTTTTCACATCTGTATACAATCTATATAATTTCCATCCCCCATTGACGGGTTGCTCAATAATATGCATTGCCAGTGTTTTGCTGTGTTTTATGCATTAATCGATAAGTGAGTTACAACCCTAGGCCTTGACAGGGTTTAGTTTTTGTGGTACACACAGCAGGACTGGTCATGGTTCCTCACCAGCTGACTTAACAAATCAATGCATGTAATTTCCTGCTCCTACCAAGCACAAACAGAGCTGTTTCGAGGAGATGTGAGGTCAGTTGAGGGTATGCTCTTCTGCTGTAGAGCTCAGATCCAGAGACAAACCAGCGGTGGGCCAATATTATGCTGCCACACGGTATTTACACTGGGTTGAGCCCAAGCCAGCGTCTGGAGTTGACAGGCAGGCTTCCGTGGAGGAAAACAGGAGAACAGGAGTCTGGCTTTCTGTGTGAGCTCCCACACTCCTAGTCTTTGCCTCAAAGCACTGTGAAAGGGCGCAGTGCTCTTTGCATTTGACAAATCACTCACTTTTACTGGATGTGTTGAATTTGCTTTGGCCGGGCCTTTGTTTAAGTATCCCCTGCCTGCAAGAATCCAAAGCGCTCACTTATAAGCGTGGAAAGGAGTGCGAGATGTTAGTCTGATCCTTTTTTTTTTTGAAGAACCACTAAAGTATTTCTCTTGTTGAAAGATGGATCTAATACCATGCATCTGTGTGGCCGTAACTTTAGAATGCAGATTGGTGTTTATGGGTGTTTAACATGGCATAAATGGACAGAATTGACTGCATGTTTGGATGCCTTTGACTTTCCAGTGCACCCTGGCCAGAATTCAATATATGTCTGGCCATCATGTAGATGCAGTCAGAGTGTTTAGAGGTTACTACTCCTCCTCCATACATGAGTGAAGGTGATATGTGGAGTGTTAAAGTACACTGCAGGCCAGAAACCAGACACATAATTCAATGCTGTCTGTCTGTGGGAAGTCTTTAGGAATATGACCTTAGTCTTTTAAACATATAAAAATATGACCCTTCATATTCTCACATTTTTCTTCAGATCACACTCACCACCATTGGATACGGCGATAAGACTCCACAGACCTGGACCGGGCGGCTTCTGTCTGCAGGGTTTGCTTTGGTGGGCATCTCGTTCTTCGCTTTGCCTGCTGTGAGTAGCTCCAACCTGATATGTACTGCATGACTCACATTCTGACGTTAGAATAGATCGGGGTAAATATTGTTTTACATAACAATGGATTTATAAAAAACAGAAGTTAAAGCTATAGTATACTCAATAATGGAAATTCTGTCTGCATTTAC
Organism: Cyprinus carpio; assembly: GCF_018340385.1. Taxonomy (NCBI): domain Eukaryota; kingdom Metazoa; phylum Chordata; class Actinopteri; order Cypriniformes; family Cyprinidae; genus Cyprinus; species Cyprinus carpio. The sequence continues at coordinate 18,226,150 of NC_056609.1, read as the reverse complement.
TCAACCTCATGTTGTCCCAATCATGAAGATTATTGCTTTCTTTTTTGAAGAATTCTTTTTTCTTCCATATAAAACTCCATAGAAACATCAATGAAGTAATCATGACTCATGCACTAAATTACAATTCTTCTGACGTCATATGTGTGGAGACATTTGTAGTCATCATGAAGTCAATGTACAATTCAAAATTAAGTCCCACTGTTTCACTTGTATATATGACACATTAGGGAAAAAAAGATTGACCACAATTTCCATAGTATGGTAATAAGATACTATGGAAGTCACTGGGGACCAGCAACTGTTTGGTTACCAACGTTCCTCAAAATATCTTCTTTTGTGTTCAGCAGGAGAAAGAATACGTACAGTTTTGGAATAACTTCAGTGTGAGTAAATGACGATAGATGTACAAATGAGATTGAGAAAGTTTAAGCATTAGGTTATGCCTTCTTATCCTGACTTCTTAAGTGATCTCACTTACGAGAGATGGGGGATTTGTGGTCTTTTAGGATGAAAATTGAAATCACTAAAACCATTTTTGTTAACTCAGGCAGAGTGTTTGTACTGTGCTGATTTTTATGATGTGTTTGAGAATGCACAGTGGGCCTCATTTACGAATGATCGCACGTTAATAAATGTGGCGGCTTTAAACAATCATCATTTGAATATCAGGCCCCTAAAAACACCCCAGTTTAGAAGCCTTGCCCTAGAGTTTACGACACGGAGAAACAAAACCCGGCCAAAAAGAGGAAGTAATCTCATGAAAGAGAAATTGATCTTACTCCAAAAGACCCGTTAACCTTGTTATTGCAAACAATGACCTATTTTTTATTTATTTATATTAAATACCGGTAAATATAAGGAAACCTTTACAAACATATTTAGCCTATTTAGTTCCTTTCAGTCCACAAAAAAACCTTTATATTTAACAATATTATAGAACAAAAATGACAAAATAAGCAGCTATAAAATTATATATTAAACTATAATATAAAAAAATAATCATGCTGTAAACTATTGGAATTTATTAGCTATAAACAGCACACAAATGTCAAACAAAGCTGAAACAGCATTGCGCTCACGAGCCTCTCACATTCGAAGAATCCAAATGTTTCCATTTTTGATTATTTGTATTATTTGGTTGTATTTATTATGAAGCCTAAACATGACTATATAATTCACTCATGTTCCAATATTCGCATAAAATCCTTCACATGAGTAAAAAAAATAAAATGCATTAAATGTGTCACCAAAATGAGTTGTTGCACAGTTTTTTTCCCTTTTGTTTATCTGTGAATTATATTATAGCCTATTATATATTTTGTGTGGTCCTATTTATTTTATTCGTTTTTCTCCGTTCACAGAAGCAACGATGTGTGAATCCTTATGGTCTGTGTTTAACGCTGCTATTCACGCATGTAAAGCTAAATAGACATTTTAATCTTACTGGTCAGTGATCGACTAATGAGCTTCGGTTGTTGGTCAGGAAAATAACCTAAATGAACAAAATGCAATTCTACAATTCTCCACCATATTTACTATGCTGCGCATAAGTTCAAGAAACTCAGAAACTTGCGTAGATGAGTTGAGACCAGACGTGAGATTTGATCGTAGCCACCGCTCCCGTCCATATTGATAAATTCCAAGTTTTGCGTTGAAATGACTGTACACCCAATTTTCTGTCATACATTCGTTTTGTAAATGAGGCCCAGTATGTGTGGCTGTATATCCCCTCAGTGGCCTGTCTGACTCATTCTCATCAAGTGTTCTGTAACTCTCTGCTCACAAATGTGTCCTGTACACTCAATCTCTCTTAGTCCAAATCAGCGGATTCAACCTTAGTAATAGGGTGCGTTTGTGTTCTTTCTGTGGGTGGATGTGGGTGTAGGGTATTCTTGGCTCTGGCTTTGCTCTGAAGGTCCAAGAGCAGCACAGACAGAAGCACTTTGAAAAGAGGAGAAACCCAGCAGCCAGCCTCATACAGGTAAGCTCATCCTATCTCAAAAACGCAATCATTCAGACTTTCAGAACTCAACACATGTTGCTTCATTCGAATTTAAAACAAAGAATGCTTAATGCTCAAATCTCTTCATGTTTCATAATTGGTGGTTTTTAAGGAACCCGAAGAACTTAAGCATTTCTTCTGTATGTATGATTAGCCCTGTTCTGATTCTCATCCTCAAAGATCAGATTCACTTCAATATACACATACACTGTACACAGTTACTATGTTAATATCAAATTACTTTCATACCAGTTTTATACATTTTATTTTAAGACAATGGCACTCTTCCCTGATATTGTCATTTTAAATCAGAGTTATTAAATAAGTCAGAAACAAACAACAACAACAAAAAAGTAGAATGTTACTCGAAATAAATATTAACTAAAATAAATGTAAATATAAAAATACAAACTTTGTTTTAGTTCAGCTAGTTTCTTCAACATTTCCCATTTTTCTTATTATACTAAAATAACTAAAACTGAAAACATAAACACTATATAGGCACATTTAAATTAAAAAAAAAAAATGACAAAACATTCTAAAGACTAAAGACTAACAACAAAAGTTAATATGAAATCAAGAAAATATGAAAATAAAATCTAATTCACCATATTAACAGTAATTATAATAGTATCTCAATGATACAAGGACAGTGGTTTAAATTGAATAATAATCTTAATAATTGTGATACTAAATTAATATTTAATTTAATTTATTATTTTTTTAAATTAATAATTAATATTAATAATTTTGAATTAACAATTAATTTTAAATTAATTTTAATAATTGCATATCTTATACAATTTTGCCTTTCAAATAAATATGTTATGGTACATGTTTAGATATTATTTAGATACAAGCATACTGATAAATAAAGATTGTTTTTGGAGTGAACCAAGTTCATTTTTAAATAAAAGAAGAGAAAGCGAACAATACCACGGGCATTGATTACATGAGGACTATTATCTTTCGTCAGAGCCAAAGGAAACACTTGCAGATATTTATGATGTATTTCCACAGAAGGAATTCTGAGCAAGGGCCTCCCTGAGGACAATAGCTCTTCCTAATGAACGGTGCATCCTTCTCCTCTAGCAGAAGAAACAGATTTACTCCAGGAAAATGTCCACACACACACAAACACACATCTACAAAACATTGAGGTCCTGTAATATTATAGAAATGAGTTACTTCCTTTTGGCTGCTGTTGAAAACCCACATGCAATTTCCCAACTATTTTAACCACCATGACCCCTTTTCATTCTCCAGGTTGTTTTCTGATATTGCAGACAGAGAATGTCTCATATATTCATCAGTCCTAATGTTTATGTTGTCTCTTTTCCTGATCTGTCTTAACCCTGTTTTTAATTTTCTTTCCTTTTTCCAAAGGCCTTTCAGCAGGCATCCAACCATCCAGCTTTAATTACTGTTGTCCATAACTCTGTATATGAACTATGCTGTGTTGTTTAAGATGTAATGTTGCAGGGACTGCATTGGTGCATTATTTCTCATCATTTGTGCTCCCTTAAATCACTTCAGGTCTTTATATAACCCAGGAATATATATCTTAATTACGATCTGTGGAGTATGGCTCTCAGCTATGTCTGGGTTCAGATTCTTGCCTGCATGTTACGATTGCCTTTTCTCTTTTACTGACATTTTTGTAGAGAATGATGGAAAATATGCCCTCCCTCCTCACTGCTGCATCACGCAATTTGAAAGCAGTCTTTCATCCTTCTGATGTTTTTTTCCTCACAACATCTTCTGTTTCTTTCTTATGGTTTTTAACGCAATTTTGGATCTTGATGCATAAAACCATATCCATTATCACATTATTATAAGTCAACATTAAATAAAAATGACCCTGTTGACTTTCTTAATGCATGTACCTTATTATGAATGATTCATTTGTGCACATTATTCGTTTTGTTTCTTTTGTTTGTAGATTTTAAACAAAAATTACTTGTTCTTCCTTAGCAATCACTTTCCATTTCTGCTGGCATCATTCAGTATATTGGATAATTTAGAAAAAACAAAAAAACCATAGCCCACTTTTTACAATTCAGTCTATTACAATGAATAAAATGCTATTTCATTGTTATACCATATACATTGCAAAATCAGAAGTAAAATAAATGAAATCATGTTGGCTGTACATTATATCCTACAACAACATCTGTGTGGCCAAATACTCATGAAAGTATCAATTATATAATGATATTTAAAATAAAATACTATTTTATACTATTTAAATATAAAATACTATTTTATTGCCAAAGGCCACACGTAAACCCTTAAATTAAAACATACGAGGCCACAAACACTTTTTGCTTTTATTTTAAAACAGTTTTTTGCTTTATAAACACCTTTTTTATATATAAACACTTTTCACTGGATAAATGTATTCCTCTTTTCATCCACCACATCACTTTTATGTCTTTTGGCTGTTTTGATGTTGTGTGTGCCACCCAAACATCAAGACATTTGTTCAACACTGATCTGCTCTCATATTTGGACATGGTAGATGTGTGAAAAACACTCAAATCTTCTTGAATTGTGTACCATGGGATCCAAAAGTCTAAGACATCGTCGAAAATCTGGAATTCAAAGTATACTGCAATTTAAACCTGAAAAAAAGGACATTAACATTAAAAAATTAAAGAAACATTATTACACAAATAAAAGATTTAATAAATTCAAGACATCATGTGACTATTTGGACAGATGGTCAGATGTTCTTACTTCCTCAAGATGCTCTCTGGATCATTCTCAGATAGTGCTGGAAAACATAATTATCAGGTTTTCCACTAACTTGTGAAGGTCATGCAGCTCAAGTGCTGCATTATTTCTAAGCAAAACCATATGGTGAGAAATAATGAATTCATTTTTAACTTTTTACTCACATTGTAATGCAGATAATCTTATTTTTGAAAAAGCATTTTCACTTTTGGTCCTAAAAATACATAGTCTAACATTTTTCCAGCAAAACTTAGAACATTTAAACAAAATGAAAGCAGCGGTTTGAAGAAATGTCTTGAGCTCAATCAATGATTCACTGGCTGTTCCCTCAACATGCTATTGTCTTTCTCCACCCATGTCCCCGTCTGTGTGTGTCTGTCTCCTGCACCAGGCTGCGTGGCGCCTCTACTCCACAGACCTCTCCAGAACATACCTGAGTGCCACATGGCTGTTCTATAAAAGTGTTCTCCCTCCTCAAAGGCATGTATCAATGCAGTGAACTGATGGAAGAGCACTTACATGAACCGGTTGTTACTAATATTTTTTTTCTTTTGTTGTTCTCCTTTTTTTTCCCAATCCTTGCTTTTTTCCTGGCCTTGTGTATTTCTCTTTTTATTTTCTACTGTCCTCATTTCCCTCCCTATTTTCCTGGTTTTGTATATTCTGCACGTAGTGTGTGTGGCGTAGCTATGCGGCTGATGAGAACTCGGTTTCCATTGCTACCTGGAAGCCTCATTTGAAGGCGTTGCATACCTGCAGCCCTACAAAGTAGGTACAACTCTGGCAGCTGGTGTTGTATTTGGTGTCAGTGCTTCTGTAGCTCTCATTTTCCCACTTCCCTCAGCAAATAAACTCTGTTTTCCCTCAATCTGTCTCTCTTTCTGAGCATAATCATCTCTTCTGTGTCCTACCGTAGTATATAGATATTCATGCTTATTTAAATCCTCAGTAGGTCACTGAAAAAACGCATATGGCCAGATGTCAAAAGTACAAATAAATTATACCCAAGTATGGCTACTTTGTCTAAATTGTAATGTTAAATGTCAAAATATCTTTCCTAAATCATACACGACTTTTTTCTCCGAAGTGCAAGTTTTATCTTGCAATTCAGACTTATAACACATTTTTGATTTTATTTCTTTCAAATATAATTTTACATCTGCAATTTTAAGATAACATTTCACAATTAATACTTTTTCCCAGAGTTGTGAGCATATATTTCACAATTCTGATTTTTTTTCTGATTTTCTGATTTTGAGTTCAGCTCACATTTCAGACTTTTTTTTTTATATCTCTTGGAGTTTATATCTCTTTTAAGAGGGACCTCAAAATTGTGAGAGTTACACTGATAATTGTGATAAAGTCAGAATTGTGTATTATAAACTTGCAATTCAAAGAACAAAGTCTAAATTGCAAGCTGTTAACTTGGAGACATAAAATCAGTTTTGTTATAAATTTTACTCCGTGGTGGAAGTAGCTTTAATAGATTGCTGAAATGAACAAAATAAAGATATCTAACAAACAAAATTATTTCTTTGATACAAACCCAACTCATCGGATTCCTTAAATTTTAATTTACTAAATAAATAAAGAACTGAACATTAGTCCAAAAAAAAAAAATTAGAGGCTAATTACCACGAAATGCCTTTTATTAGCTTATGTGAGTGTTATTTGAATGGCCCTGTAGCTCTGTAAGATGCACAAAAAAGATAAAATATTTGGGTCATTATGTTCTGCAAAATATTTACTTTGTTCTTTGGAAGGCTAAATGAGTATGACAATTAGAAAAGTGTGATTTGCCCTTAGAAATGTAATTCAGTAAGAGAACAAATATTCAGTTTCAATAGTACAAGTTCCCCAAAATAAAACTTAATGATGTACAGTTACTGAAATAGCTCACAACCCTCAGGTTTTGACAGTGAACAGAAGACTTCTGTATAACTGAAGCTTCAAAGTTTCCGTTTGGGTGAGAGCCACAGCCTCACACCTGCTTCCTCGTGTACATGCTGTGGCTAACTGAAATTTCCCCTACGTTGCCCAGAACAGATAAATCAAACTGAACAGAAGCCATGACAGTTTGTGGACAGACACCTGAAGACAGACACATGACAATGCTCTGACAAATGGGTGTACTGCTATATTCAGGCAATTCCCCAATTCTGGAGTAATTACACACAGAGCAGCCCCTGATAACACATCTGTCCCTCTTCTGCTAGCGCATGACTGTGCATTGCT